>NW_027059242.1:0-2000 GCF_011386835.1 Chrysemys picta bellii | reverse complement strand
GAAGGTCTTGGAAGCAGAGGAGACAGTTGGGACTTTTGGCACCTGAGAAGGTGAGTGATGCCAACATTATCAGCAGTGAAAGTTGCATTTTTAACTGCCATAATTAGGTTTCAAAACAAACACTAACTGAGATAATAGGACAGTTCACACCTCAGAACTATTGTTCCTATCGTTCTGCAAACACTGCATTAGATATACTGTTCGCATTTATGTTTTCTTCCCATCCATAAAGGACTAGAAGCTTTTTGTTTTTTAAATAAATAAATACTCATTCTAGAACACAATTCTACAATAAATTCCACAGCCACAGAATTTCAGAGTACATAAATCCATGGCCACCAGCCTATACAAAACTTACAATTCCTGCTACGAGGGTAGAGCCAATTCCTGCAATTATTGCAGGTCAATAGATGTTTTATTAACGTTTTCAAATGGAAGCAGGATCAGCCCCTAAAAATCCAATATGACTGTAGTATGGAAAGTATTTTCTCAATGTTCCTGAGCGACAGGGAATTTAAAATTTTCTGTGACACAACTAATTAATCTCTAACATATAGTTTAAAGCATTATCACCCTGATAGTACCACTTGTACCACGCTCTTGATTTTTAAATTCTATTGTAGAAAACAAAGACCTGTTTATTCTTTATTAATCATCTCAACTTACTAGCATTTGCACCTGCACAATAATACAAGACCTAAGGTTAGGTTTTTAGCCTATTAAAGTTTTGTTTAAAACAGCTTATCTCATGAATGCAAAATGCACTGTTCTTTTTGCTTCCTCAGCGAATGAAAACAAAATGACTTTGTGCATTTCCCAAAACTCACTGTTTTTGTCCCCATGGTCAGGATGACCCCCAGTAATTCCGTTCCTGGTGCGCTGACTTTAAGTTGTTTTCACATCCTCCTGTTGACACCATATACAAAACAGAGCTTCCAATGCTTAATCTACATATGAATCAAGGCCGATACTTGAATCTACATCCATTTGTCTGGCAAAACCTGTTTGCCCGAGGATTTTAAAGCTTTTTTCAAGTACATAGACACAACTCAAATATCCCATGTACATACATCTTGCAATGTATACGAGAATCAGTATGACAAATTTTTATTAGATGCCTCACACTTTACCTTCTTTGGATAAATACTATGAGAGCAATATGTCGGGTGTAGTGAGTTTGTCAGATGTGCCAGAAGGTACTGTTACAGAACAATGAATCCTTTACCAGATTTCAGAGTAGCAGCCGTGTTAGTCTGTATCCGCAAAAAGAACAGGAGTACTTGTGGCACCTTAGAGACTAACAAATTTATTAGAGCATAAGCTTTCGTGGACTACAGCCCACTTCTTCAGATGCATATAGCCTATGCATCCTATGTTTACATGTTAGTTTTCTAGATTCAGAAAGTCAAGACAAATAAAAAAAGTTACAATGGCCTCACATAATTCAGTGTAAATATACTTTAGGAACATGGATAATTACCAGTATATTGTTTTAAACTCCTTTAATGTCAATACAAGGTATTCTTCACTTCTTGTCCCAAGCAGCTGTGCATGTGCTATTAAGCAGTTGCTAGGTTTCAGGTGACTACATTCAGTACTAGCCAAAATATTCTCTTTACAAAGAGTTTTTACAATCAATGAAATTTATAAGAGCTTTGATATCCTAAAACGAGCCATATCCTACAAAAGCTTATCACATGTATGCAATTTTGGCTTCAGCAGGAGACAGGTCTTTGCAGGATAACACGGCTGCTACTCTGAAACCTAACAATGGAACTCTCATATCAAAACAAATTAATAAGCCATCTAGTCTGTTATCAGGGAAAACAGCCAATACTCAGTGCTTCAGATGAAAGCCTTCCAACACCATAATGCATCTACTTATGTAATACCATTGGATACTCTGGCTCATTGACTCCAGCTGGTGGTGAGCTTGTGCCATGAAGTATTATAGCCTTTATTTTTTTTAGGCTAGACAGAGTAAGTGTAAATGCTATCCC
>NW_027059241.1:0-2000 GCF_011386835.1 Chrysemys picta bellii | reverse complement strand
AGGAAAGATTGCTTGCGGGAGAGGGCTGTATGGAGCAGCATACTGCTCCTAGACTTCGTGGCCACAGAAGTCAAACTGGATGTGAGTAACTCTTGACTTCTAGTGACCTGATTGCAAACTAGACCTACAGGGCACTCTCCCACGCCAGAGAAACTTCCTGCTTAGAAGTATGTTGATGGGCCCCACAATGCAATGCTCCCTAATAGGCGAAGGAAAAACCGATCTCCTTGCTCGTCCATCATCCAGACTGAGATGGGTTGGCGTCTGATACACTTGGAAAATAAATCCAGTGCCCTGGAGGAATAGGCCACCTCTTTCCAATGCAGGAAAGGCAGCTAACAAGGGGCACAGGAAGAACAGGTTTTTCTATGGTTGGATCTAATGAATTTCAGAGAAAAGAGATTTCAAAATCCTAGAGACTGAAGACATTTCATCCCCAGCTGGTTCCCTGTTTGCCTCCATTCCTCATCCTAGTACCATGGGATACTTTCCTCTTGTGGAGCTGCAGAAAGAAGCCTCTCCATTCCAGCCCACCTCAGCCGTTACAGATCATTACGATCCTGATCTTGCTCCCACAGACGTCTGTGGCAAAACTCCAGTGGACGTCTGTGGTGCGGGATCGAGCCCTATATTCTTCTTCTGACTCCCAAGCCTCTTCTGAAGAGGGAGAACTGAGGATCACGCCCCATTATGGAAAGGGACTGTGTGGATATAGACTCCTTGCCTAGGAGACACAGCCCGCTTTACCTGCAGTGGTAATGGATTCCTCCTCTCCTCTTTTGTACAATTAGGAAGCGTCTCCATTCACCAGGCTCGGACACCTGGTTGCAGTGCTGGGGATCCGCTGTGGGGATCCCGTCAAGGCGATCGGCTCAAAGGCAGCAGAGGCTGTTGGTTACCTCGTCTCTATTGCGTGGCGCCAAAAGAGTAAGAGAAGCACTGATGAGCCTCTGAATCCCCCTCCTGGGAGCTAAATGCTAGAGACTTTCCTCCGGCAAAGCTCCCGTTCAGGATAGTGCCTGAGGAAGAAGTAGAGCATCTGGCTCAGTATTTGTTCCTTTGAACAGAGTGCTGGTTTTTTTTGTGGCTCTAGAAACAAGCGTCAGATAGTCATCCCGTAATTCTAGCCCTGACTTTCAAAGAAAGGAAAGGGGAGGGGGGGAATACAGAGAAAGGCAACACACGTTACCGCAAACTGAGACTGGTAGAGCTCATTCCATCAGTGGGAATGGGAAGGGTCAGTGGGACACGATGATAGGGGATTAAACGCCATCAGACCAATTAGATCAGTTCGAGATGCCTGTACCTCGAACGCCCCAGAACTTTGATGGCTGTTGGAAATCTGGATCCAAATCTGGGGCTCGATTCATGACTGTGTTAATCCACTTCTATGCCACTGAAGTGTTTTGGCTAGATTCCAGTCACCACTTGATAGAGCCACTTTACTCTGGGGGTCAAGGCCCTGATCCAGCACAACATTTACGCACATCTGTAACTTTCATCAGGCGAGTAGTCCCACGAAAGTCCCTGGGATTATTCATCTGCCTAGAATAATGTACGTGCTTAAATGCTTTCCTGGATCAGGGCCAAACAAAGGGCTTTGTCCAGTAAAGAGGGATGAGAGCAGAAGCCAGGAAGCAGAATGGAAAGTTAAGAGTGTTATTAACATGTATTTCAGTTGCACAGTTGGACAGAAACAATGTGGAATGGACTGAAGAGAGGAACAAGGAATTTCTGGCTGCTTGGAGCCCCACTGTGGTTTGCAACAGCCCCTCCAGGATTGCAGAGGTAATCACATCCTGGCACTAATGACCATTCTACATTGGTGTCAGTCCAATACGGTATCGCACAGCTCCAAACTACTTCCTGTCCCTGGATCGCCCATCTCTATTGTGTATGGCTTACCCAAGAATTACAGCTCCTGCCCTTACTCATGGCTAGAAATGACATGCTCAGAAAGAAACAAGATGGGTGAGGTCCAATTTTTTTATTGGATCAAC
>NW_027059240.1:0-2000 GCF_011386835.1 Chrysemys picta bellii | reverse complement strand
TGCCCATTCAATATAAACTCTGTCCAAATCTATCAGTCCTCAATCCAGCTGGTAACTCTTAATACACATCAGCACCCCACATAGAACCCCCCACTCGCTAGTTTCCCAATACACACAGATTTCTCCTCCCTCCCTCCCTCCCAGGGCCCTTCCCCACAGCCCCACCACCACAACTAAACAATGCCCCACACAGACCCCCAGTGTCCTGACACACACAGATCTTTGAGTGGGAGTTCCATTGGAGGAGAAGGTACCTGTATTTGCGTCTGTCTTTGTATTGCTTGTATGTGTAGAGGCCTGTAGGGGCAGCGTGCTGGGCGGGCAGCTGAGCCCTGATTGGGGGCGGAGCTTGGCTGAGGAGAGGGCCTATGAAAGCGGTCTATAGCACACCCCAAGCCTGGATATGGACAGAGAACTCATTAACGTTTTTAGAGAAGTAAATACTAATAGGAACTGTGTAATCATGGGAGACTTTAACTTCCCAGATATAGATTGGGGAACAAATGCTAGTAACAATAATAGGGCTCAGATTTTCCTAGACATAATAGTTGATGAATTCCTTCATCAAGTAGTTGCTGAACTGACGAGGGGGGATGCCATTTTAGATTTGGTGCTGGTGAGTAGTGAGGACCTCGTTGAGGAAATGGTTGTAGGGGACAACCTTGGCTCAAGTGATCATGAGCTAATTCCATTTAAACTAAATGGAAAGATTAACAAAATTAAATCGGAGACTAAGGTTTACGATTTCAAAAGGGCTAACTTTAATAAACTAAGGAGACTGGTTAAGGAAGTGGATTGGTCTAACATATTTAGGGATCTAAAGGCGGAAGGCGCCTGGGATTATTTCAAGTTGAAGTTGCAGGAGCTGTCAGAGGCGTGTATCCCAAGAAAGGGAAAACGGTTCGTAGGCAGGAGATTTAGACCGAGCTGGATGAGCAAGCATCTCAGAGGGGTCATTAAGAAAAAACAGGAAGCGTACAGGGAGTGGAAGAGGGGGGGGATCAGCAAAGAAACCTACCTTATTGAGGTCAGAGCATGTAGAGATGGAGTGAAAAAGCCAAAAGCCGAGTAGAGTTGGACCTTGTGAGGGGAATTAAAACCAATAGTAAGAACTTTTATACCCATATAAATAGGAAGAAAACAAAGAAAGAAGAAGTGGGACCACTTAAGACTGTAGATGGAGTGGAGATTAAGGATAATCTAGGCATGGCACAATATCTAAATGAATATTTTGCATCGGTATTTAATGAGGCTAATGAAAGGCTGAGGAATAGTAGAATTGAGACGGATGGGAATAAAGGAGTGGGGATTGACATTACCGTATCCGAGGTAGAAGCCAAACTCGAACAGCTTAACGGGACTAAATCGGGCGGACCGGATGATCTTCATCCGAGAACATTAAAAGAACTGGCGCGGGAAATTGCAAGCCCGTTAACGATAATTTTTAATGAATCCATAAACTCGGGGGTGGTACCGTTTGACTGGAGAATAGCTAATGTGGTTACTATTTTCAAGAAGGGGAAAAAAAGTGACCCGGGTAACTACGGGCCTGTTAGTCTAACATCTGTAATATGCAAGGTCTTGGAAAAAAATTTGAAGGAGAAAGTAGTTAAGGACCTTGAGGTCAATGGCAATTGGGACAAATTACAACACGGTTTTAAGAAAGGTAGATCGTGCCAAACCAACCTGATCTCCTTCTTTGAGGAAGTAACAGATTTTTTAGATAAAGGAAATGCGGTGGATCTAATATACCTCGATTTCAGTAAAGCGTTTGATACGGTACCACATGCGGAATTATTGGCTAAATTGGAAAAGATGGGGATCGATATGAAAATCCATAGGTGGGTAAGGAACTGGTTAAAGGGGAGACTGCAGCGGGTCGTACTAAAAGGTGAACTGTCAGGTTGGAGAGAGGTTACCAGTGGAGTTCCTCAAGGTTCGGTTTTCGGTCCGATTTTATCTAATCTATTCATTACTGACCTCGGAACCAAATGTAGGAG
>NW_027059239.1:0-2000 GCF_011386835.1 Chrysemys picta bellii | reverse complement strand
AGAGAGAGTTCTCATTGGAGGAGAAGGTACCTGTATTTTCATCTGTCGTTGTGTGTTTGTTTTTAGGGGCCGGAAGGGGCTGGGTGCTGGGAAGGACACCGAGCCCTGTGTAGGGGGCGGGGCTTGGCTGATTAAGGGGCCCATAAAAGCGGCCGCCCAGCCAGGCAGCGGTACAGCGGCATCAAACAGGGCGGCTAACAGGGGAGTTTGAGAGAGAGTCCTCATTGGAGGAGAAGGTACCTGTATTTGCATCTGTCCTTGTGTGTTCTTGTGTGTTTGTTCGTAGGGGCCGGCAGGGGCTGGGTGCAGGGAAGGACGCCGAGCCCTGTGTAGGGGGCGGGGCTTGGCTGATTAAGGGGCCCATAAAAGCGGCCGCCCAGCCAGGCAGCGGTACAGCTGCGAGCAGCGGCAGCAAACAGGGCTGCTAACAGGGGAGTTTGAGATAGAGTTCTCATTGGAGGAGAAGGTACCTGTATTTGCATCTGTCCTTGTGTGTTCTTGTGTGTTTGTTTGTAGGGGCCGGGTGCTGGGAAGGACGCCGAGCCCTGAGTAGGGGACGGGGCTTGGCTGATTAAGGGGCCCATAAAAGCGGCCGCCCAGCCAGGCAGCGGTACAGCTGCGAGCAGCGGCAGCAAACAGGGCGGCTAACAGGGGAGTTTGAGAGAGAGTTCTCATTGGAAGAGAAGGTACCTGTATTTGCATCTGTCCTTGTGTGTTCTTGTGTGTTTGTTTGTAGGAGCCGGCAGGGGCTGGGTGCTGGGAATGACTCCGAGCCCTGTGTAGGGGGCGGGGCTTGGCTGATTAAGGGGCCCATAAAAGCGGCCGCCCAGCCAGGCAGCGGTACAGCGGCAGCAAACAGGGCGGCTAACAGGGGAGTTTGAGAGAGAGTCCTCATTGGAGGAGAAGGTACCTGTATTTGCATCTGTCCTTGTGTGTTCTTGTGTGTTTGTTTGTAGGGGCCGGGTGCTGGGAAGGACGCCGAGCCCTGAGTAGGGGACGGGGCTTGGCTGATTAAGGGGCCCATAAAAGCGGCCGCCCAGCCAGGCAGCGGTACAGCTGCGAGCAGCGGCAGGAAACAGGGCGGCTAACAGGGGAGTTTGAGAGAGAGTTCTCATTGGAAGAGAAGGTACCTGTATTTGCATCTGTCCTTGTGTGTTCTTGTGTGTGTGTTTGTTTGTAGGGGCCGGCAGGGGCTGGGTGCTGGGAAGGACGCCGAGCCCTGTGTAGGGGGAGGGGCTTGGCTGATTAAGGGGCCCATAAAAGCGGCCGCCGAGCCAGGCAGCGGTACAGCTGCAAGCAGCGGCAGCAAACAGGGCGGCTAACAGGGGAGTTTGAGAGAGAGTTCTCATTGGAAGAGAAGGTACCTGTATTTGCATCTGTCCTTGTGTGTTCTTGTGTGTTTGTTGGTAGGAGCCGGCAGGGGTGGGTGCTGGGAATGACTCCGAGCCCTGTGTAGGGGGCGGGGCTTGGCTGATTAAGGGGCCCATAAAAGCGGCCGCCCAGCCAGGCAGCGGTACAGCTGCGAGCAGCGGCAGCAAACAGGGCGGCTAACAGGGGAGTTTGAGAGAGAGTTCTCATTGGAGGAGAAGGAACCTGTATTTGCATCTGTCTTTGAGTGTTCTTGTGTGTTTGTTTGTAGGGGCCGGCAGGGGCTGGGTGCTGGGAAGGACGCCGAGCCCTGTGTAGGGGGCGGGGCTTGGCTGATTAAGGGGCCCATAAAAGCGGCCGCCCAGCCAGGCAGCGGTACAGTTGCGCGCAGCGGCAGCAAACAGGGCGGCTAACAGGGGAGTTTGAGAGAGAGTTCTCATTGGAGGAGAAGTTACCTGTATTTGCATCTGTCCTTGTGTGTTCTTGTGTGTTTGTAGGGGCCGGCAGGGGCTGGGTGCTGGGAAGGACGCCGAGCCCTGTGTAGGGGGCGGGGCTTGGCTGATTAAGGGGCCCATAAAAGCGGCAGCCCAGCCAGGCAGCGGTACAGCTGCGAGCAGCGGCAGCAAACAGAG
>NW_027059238.1:0-2000 GCF_011386835.1 Chrysemys picta bellii | reverse complement strand
AGGACGCCGAGCCCTGTGTAGGGGGCGGGGCTTGGCTGATTAAGGGGCCCATAAAAGCGGCCGCCCAGCCAGGCAGCGGTACAGCGGCAGCAAACAGGGCGGCTAACAGGGGAGTTTGAGAGAGAGTTCTCATTGGAGGAGAAGGTACCTGTATTTGCATCGGTCCTTGTGTATTCTTGTGTGTTTGTTTGTAGGGGCCGGCAGGGGCTGGATGCTGGGAAGGACGCCGAGCCCTGAGTAGGGGGCGGGGCTTGGCTGATTAAGGGGCCCATAAAAGCGGCCGCCCAGCCAGGCAGCGGTACACCTGCGAGCAGCGGCAGCAAACAGGGCGGCTAACAGGGGAATTTGAGAGAGAGTCCTCATTGGAGGAGAAGGTACCTGTATTTGCATATGTCCTTGTGTGTTCTTGTGTGTTTGTTTGTAGGGGCCGGCAGGGGCTGGGTCCTGGGAAGGACGCCGAGCCCTGTGTAGGGGGCGGGGCTTGGCTGATTAAGGGGCCCATAAAAGCGGCCGCCCAGCCAGGCAGCGGTACAGCGGCAGCAAACAGGGCGGCTAACAGGGGAGTTTTAGAGAGAGTTCTCATTGGAGGAGAAGGTACCTGTATTTGCATCTGTCCTTGTGTGTTCTTGTGTGTTTGTTTGTAGGGGCCGGCAGGGGCTGGGTGCTGGGAAGGACGCCGAGCCCTGAGTAGGGGGCGGGGCTTGGCTGATTAAGGGGCCCATAAAAGCGGCCGCCCAGCCAGGCAGCGGTACAGCTGCGAGCAGCGGCAGCAAACAGGGCGGCTAACAGGGGAGTTTGAGAGAGAGTCCTCATTGGAGGAGAAGGTACCTGTATTTGCATATGTCCTTGTGTGTTCTTGTGTGTTTGTTTGTAGGGGCCGGCAGGGGCTGGGTGCTGGGAAGGACGCCGAGCCCTGTGTAGGGGGCGGGGCTTGGCTGATTAAGGGGCCCATAAAAGCGGCCGCCCAGCCAGGCAGCGGTACAGCTGCGAGCAGCGGCACCAAACAGGGCGGCTAACAGGGGAGATTGAGAGAGAGTCCTCATTGGAGGAGAAGGTACCTGTATTTGCATCTGTCCTTGTTTGTTCTTGTGTGTTTGTTTGTAGGGGCCGGTAGGGGCTGGGTGTTGGGAAGGACGCGGAGCCCTGTGTAGGGGGCGGGGCTTGGCTGATTAAGGGGCCCATAAAAGCGGTCGCCCAGCCAGGCAGCGGTACAGCTGCGAGCAGCGGCAGCAAACAGGGCGGCTAACAGGGGAGTTTGAGAGAGAGTCCTCATTGGAGGAGAAGGTACCTGTATTTGCATCTGTCCTTGTGTGTTCTTGTGTGTTTGTTTGTAGGGGCCGGCAGGGGCTGGGTGCTGGGAAGGACGCCGAGCCCTGTGTAGGGGGGGGGCTTGGCTGATTAAGGGGCCCATAAAAGCGGCCGCCCAGCCAGGCAGCGGTACAGCGGCAGCAAACAGGGCGGCTAACAGGGGAGTTTGAGAGAGATTTCTCATTGGAGGAGAAGGTACCTGTATTTGCATCTGTCCTTGTGTGTTCTTGTGTGTTTGTTTGTAGGGGCCGGCAGGGGATGGGTGCTGCGAAGGACGCCGAGCCCTGTGTAGGGGGCGGGGCTTGGCTGACTAAGGGGCCCATAAAAGCGGCCGCCCAGCCAGGCAGCGGTACAGCTGCGAGCAGCGGCAGCAAACAGGGCGGCTAACAGGGGAGTTTGAGAGAGAGTCCTCATTGGAGGAGAAGGTACCTGTATTTGCATCTGTCCTTGTGTGTTCTTGTGTGTTTGTTTGTAGGGGCCGGCAGGGGCTGGGTGCTGGGAAGGACGCCGAGCCCTGTGTAGGGGGCGGGGCTTGGCTGATTAAGGGGCCCATAAAAGCGGCCGCCCAGCCAGGCAGCGGTACAGCTGCGAGCAGCGGCAACAAACAGGGCGGCTAACAGGGGAGTTTGAGAGAGAGTTCTCATTGGAGGAGAAGGTACCTGTATTTGCATCTGTCCTTGTGTGTTCTTGTG
>NW_027059237.1:0-2000 GCF_011386835.1 Chrysemys picta bellii | reverse complement strand
GGCGGGGCTTGGCTGATTCAGGGGCCCATAAAAGCGACCGCCCAGCCAGGCAGCGGTACAGCGGCAGCAAACAGGGCGGCTAACAGGGGAGTTTGAGAGTGAGTTCTCATTGGAGGAGAAGGTACCTGTATTTGCATCTGTCCTTGTGTGTTCTTGTGTGTGTGTTTGTTTGTAGGGGCCGGCAGGGGCTGGGTGCTGGGAAGGACGCCGAGCCCAGAGTAGGGGGCGGGGCTTCGCTGATTAAGGGGCCGATAAAAGCGGCTGCCCAGCCAGGCAGCGGTACAACTGCGAGCAGCGGCAGCAAACAGGGCGGCTAACAGGGGAGTTTGAGAGAGAGTCCTCATTGGAGGAGAAGGTACCTGTATTTGCATCTGTCCTTGTGTGTTCTTGTGTGTTTGTTTGTAGGGGCCGGCAGCGGCTGGGTGCTGGGAAGGAGGCCGAGCCCTGTGTAGGGGGCGGGGCTTGGCTGATTAAGGGGCCCATAAAAGCGGCCGCCCAGCCAGGCAGCGGTACAGCTGCGAGCAGCGGCAGCAAACAGGGCGGCTAACAGGGGAGTTTGAGAGAGAGTCCTCATTGGAGGAGAAGGTACCTGTATTTGCATCTGTCCTTGTGTGTTCTTGTGTGTTTTGTTTGTGGGGGCCGGCAGGGGCTGGGTGCTGGGAAGGACGCCGAGCCCTGAGTAGGGGGCTGATTAAGGGGCCCATAAAAGAGGCCGCCCAGCCAGGCAGCGGTACAGCTGCGAGCAGCGGCAGCAAACATTGCGGCTAACAGGGGAGTTTGAGAGAGAGTCCTCATTGGAGGAGAAGGTACCTGTATTTGCATCTGTCCTTGTGTGTTCTTGTGTGTTTGTTTGTAGGGGCCGGCAGGGGCTGCGTGCTGGGAAGGACGCCGAGCCCTGAGTAGGGGGCGGGGCTTGGCTGGTTAAGTGGCCTATAAAAGCGGCCGCCCAGCCAGGCAGCGGTACAGCGGCAGCAAACAGGGCGGCTAACAGGGGAGTTTGAGAGAGAGTTCTCATTGGAGGAGAAGGTACCTGCATTTGCATCTGTCCTTGTGTGTTCTTGTGTGTTTGTTTGTAGGGGCCGGCAGGTTCTGGGTGCTGGGAAGGACGCCGAGCCCTGTGTAGGGGGCGGGGCTTGGCTGATTAAGGGGCTCATAAAAGCGGCCGCCCAGCCAGGCAGCGGTACAGCTGCGAGCAGCGGCGGCTAACAGGGGAGTTTGTGAGAGAGTCGTCATTGGAGGAGAAGGTACCTGTATTTGCATATGTCCTTTTGTGTTCTTGTGTGTTTGTTTGTAGGGGCCGTCAGGGGCTGGGTGCTGGAAAGGACGCCGAGCCCTGTGTAGGGGGCGGGGCTTGGCTGAATAAGGGGCCCATAAAAGCGGCCGCCCAGCCAGACAGCGGTACAGCTGCGAGCAGCGGCAGGAAACAGGGCGGCTAACAGGGGAGTTTGAGAGAGAGTCCTCATTGGAGGAGAAGGTACCTGTATTTGCATCTGTCCTTGTGTGTTCTTGTGTGTTTGTTTGTAGGGGCCGGCAGGGGCTGGGTGCTGGGAAGGACGCCGAGCCCTGTGTAGGGGGCGGGGCTTGGCTGATTAAGGGGCTCATAAAAGCGGCCACCCAGCCAGGCAGCGGTACAGCTGCGAGCAGCGGCAGCAAACAGGGCGGATAACAGGGGAGTTTGAGAGAGAGTCCTCATTGGAGGAGAAGGTACCTGTATTTGCATCTGTCCTTGTGTGTTCTTGTGTGTTTGTTTGTAGAGGCCGGCAGTGGCTGGGCGCTGGGAAGGACGCTGAGTCCTGTGTAGGGGGCGGGGCTTGGCTGATTAAGGGGCCCATAAAAGCGGCCGCCCAGCCAGGCAGCGGTACAGCTGCGAGCAGCGGCGGCTAACAGGGGAGTTTGAGAGAGAGTCCTCATTGGAGGAGAAGGTACCTGTATTTGCATTTGTCCTTGTGTGTTCTTGTGTGTTTGTTTGTAGGGGCCGGCAGTGGCTGGGTGTTGGGAAG
>NW_027059236.1:0-2000 GCF_011386835.1 Chrysemys picta bellii | reverse complement strand
ACAGGGGAGTTTGAGAGAGAGTTCTCATTGGAGGAGAAGGTACCTGTATTTGCATCTGTCCTTGTGTGTTTGTTTGTAGGGGCCGGCAGGGGCTGGGTGCTGGGAAGGACGCCGAGTCCTGAGTAGGGGGCGGGGCATGGCTGATTAAGGGGCCCATGAAAGCGGCCGCCCAGCCAGGCAGCGGTACAGAGGCAGCAAACAGGGAGGCTAACAGGGGAGTTTGAGGGATAGTTCTCATTGGAGGAGAAGGTAGCTATATTTGCATCTGTCCTTGTGTGTTCTTGTGTGTTTGTTTGTAGGGGCCGGCAGGGGCTGGGTGCTGGGAAGGACGCCGAGCCCTGAGTAGGGGGCGGGGCTTGGCTGATTAAGGGGCCCATAAAAGGGGCCGCCCAGCCAGGCAGCGGTACAGCTGCGAGCAGCGGCAGCAAACAGGGCGGCTAACAGGGGAGTTTGAGAGAGAGTCCTCATTGGAGGAGAAGGTACCTGTATTTGCATCTGTCCTTGTGTGTTCTTGTGTGTTTGTTTGTAGGGGCCGGCAGGGGCTGGGTGCTGGGAAGGACGCCGAGCCCTGTGTAGGGGGCGGGGCTTGGCTGATTAAGGGGCCCATAAAAGCGGCCGCCCAGCCAAGCAGCGGTACAGCGGCAGCAAACAGGGAGGCTAACAGGGGAGTTTGAGAGAGAGTTCTCATTGGAGGAGAAGGTACCTGTATTTGCATCTGTCCTTGTGTGTTCTTGTGTGTTTGTTTGTAGGGGCCGGCAGGGGCTGGGTGCTGGGAAGGACGCCGAGCCCTGAGTAGGGGGTGGGGCTTGGCTGATTAAGGGGCCCATAAAAGCGGCCGCCCAGCCAGGCAGCGGTACAGCGGCAGCAAACAGGGCGGCTAACAGGGGAGTTTGAGAGAGAGTTCTCATTGGAGGAGAAGGTACCTGTATTTGCATCTGTCCTTGTGTGTTCTCCTGTGTTTGTTGGAAGGGGCCGGCAGGGGCTGGGTGCTGGGAAGGACGCCGAGCCCTGACTAGGGGGCGGAGCTTGGCTGATTAAGGGGCCCATAAAAGCGGCCGCCCAGCCAGGCAGCGGTACAACTGCGAGCAGCGGCAGCAAACAGGGCGGCTAACAGGGGAGTTTGAGAGAGAGTTCTCATTGGAGGAGAAGGTACCTGTATTTGCATCTATCCTTGTGTGTTCTTGTGTGTTTGTTTGTAGGGGCCGGCAGGGGCTTGGTGCTGGGAAGGACGCCGAGCCCTGAGTAGGGGGCGGGGCTTGGCTGATTAAGGGGCCCATAAAACCGGCCGCCCAGCCAGGCAGCGGTACAGCGGCAGCAAACAGGGCGGCTAACAGCGGAGTTTGAGAGAGAGTTCTCATTGGAGGAGAAGGTACCTGTATTTGCATCTGTCCTTGTGTGTTCTTGTGTGTTTGTTTGGAGGGGCCGGCAGGGCTGGGTGCTGGGAAGGACGCCGAGCCCTGAGTAGGGAGCGGGGCTTGGCTGATTAAGGGGCCCATAAAAGCGGCTGCACAGCCAGCGGTACAGCTGCGAGCAGCGGCAGCAAACAGGACGGCTAACAGGGAAGTTTGAGAGAGAGTTCTCATTGGAGGAGAAGGTACCTGTATTTGCATCTGTCCTTGTGTGTTTGTTTGTAGGGGCCGGCAGGGGCTGGGTGCTGGGAAGGACGCCGAGCCCTGAGTAGGGGGCGGGGCTTGGCTGATTAACGGGCCCATAAAAGCGGCCCCCCAGGCAGGCAGCGGTACAGCTGCGAGCAGCGGCAGCAAACAGGGCGGCTAACAGGAGAGTTTGAGAGAGAGTTCTCATTGGAGGAGAAGGTACCTGTATTTGCATCTGTCCTTGTGTGTTATTGTGTGTTTGTTTGTAGGGGCCGGCAGGGGCTGGGTGCTGGGAAGGACGCCGAGCCCTGAGTAGGGGGCGGGGCTTGGCTGATTAAGGGGCCCATAAAAGCGGCCGCCGAGCCAGGCAGCGGTACAGCGGCAGCAAACAGGGCGGCTAACAGG
>NW_027059235.1:0-2000 GCF_011386835.1 Chrysemys picta bellii | reverse complement strand
CGCCCAGCCAGGCAGCGGTACTGCTTCGAGCAGCGGCAGCAAACAGGGCGGGTAACAGGGGAGTTTGAGAGAGAGTCCTCATTGGAGGAGAAGGTACCTGTATTTGCATCTGTCCTTGTGTGTTCTTGTGTGTTTGTTTGTAGGGGCCGGCAGGGGCTGGGTGCTGGGAAGGACGCCGAGCCCTGTGTAGGGGGCGGGGCTTGGCTGATTAAGGGGCTCATAAAAGCGACCGCCCAGCCACGCAGCGGTACAGCTGCGAGCAGCGGCAGCAAACAGGGCGGCTAACAGGGGAGTTTGAGAGAGAGTCCTCATTGGAGGAGAAGGTACCTGTATTTGCATCTGTCCTTGTGTGTTCTTGTGTGTTTGTTTGTAGGGGCCGGCCGGGGCTGGGTGCTGGGAAGGACACCGAGCCCTGAGTAGGGGGCGGGGCTTGGCTGATTAAGGGGCCTATAAAAGCGGCCGCCCAGCCAGGCAGCGGTACAGCGGCAGCAAACAGGGCAGCTAACAGGGGAGTTTGAGAGAGAGTTCTCATTGGAGGAGAAGGTACCTGTATTTGCATCTGTCCTTGTGTGTTTGTTTGTAGGGCCCGGCAGGGGCTGGGTGCTGGGAAGGACGCCGAGCCCTGAGTAGGGGGCGGGGCTTGGCTGATTAAGGGGCCCATAAATGCGGCCCCCCAGCCAGGCAGCGGTACAGCGGCAGCAAACAGGGCTGCTAACAGGGGAGTTTGAGAGAGAGTTCTCATTGGAGGAGAAGGTACCTGTATTTGCATCTGTCCTTGTGTGTTCTTGTGTGTTTGTTTGTAGGGGCCGGCAGGGGCTGTTAGCCGCCCTGTTAGCCGCCCTGTTTGCTGCCGCTGCTCGCAGCTGTACCGCTGCCTGGCTGGGCGGCCGCTTTTATGGGCCCCTTAATCAGCCAAGCCCCGCCCGCTACACAGGGCTCGGCGTCCTTCCCAGCACCCAGCCCCTGCCGGCCCCTACAAACAAAAACACAAGAACACACAAGGACAGATGCAAATACAGGTACCTTCTCCTCCAATGAGAACTCTGTCTCAAAATCCCCTGTTAGCCGCCCTGTTTGCTGCCGGTGCTCGCAGCTGTACCGCTGCCTGGCTGGGCGGCCGCTTTTATGGGCCCCTTAATCAGCCAAGCCCCGCCCCCTACACAGGGCTCGGCGTCCTTCCCAGCACCCAGCCCCTGCCGGCCCCTACAAACAAACACACAAGAACACACAAGGACAGATGCAAATACAGGTACCTTCTCCTCCAATGAGAACTCTCTCTCAAACTCCCCTGTTAGCCGCCCTGTTTAGTGCCGATGCTCGCACCTGTACCGCTGCCTGGCTGGGCGGCCACTTTTATGGGCCCCTTAATCAGCCAAGGCCCGCCCCCTACACAGGGCTCGGCGTCCTTCCCAGCACCAAGCCCCTGCCGGCCCCTACAAACAAACACACAAGAACACACAAGGAGAGATGCAAATACAGGTACCTTCTCCTCCAATGAGAACTCTCTCTCAAACTCCCCTGTTAGCCGCCCTGTTTAGTGCCGATGCTCGCACCTGTACCGCTGCCTGGCTGGGCGGCCGCTTTTATGGGCCCCTTAATCAGCCAAGGCCCGCCCCCTACACAGGGCTCGGCGTCCTTCCCAGCACCAAGCCCCTGCCGGCCCCTACAAACAAACACACAAGAACACACAAGGACAGATGCAAATACAGGTACCTTCTCCTCCAATGAGAACTCTCTCTCAAACTCCCCTGTTAGCCGCCCTGTTTGCTGCCGCTGTACCGCTGCCTGGCTGGGCGGCCGCTTTTATGGGCCCCTTAATCAGCCAAGCCCCGCCCCCTACTCAGGGCTCTGCGTCCTTCCAAGCACCAAGCCCCTGCCGGCCCCTACAAACAAACACACACACAAGAACACACAAGGACAGATGCAAATACAGGTACCTTCTCCTCCAATGAGAACTCTCTCTCAAACTCCCCTGTTAGCCGCCTTGTTTGCTGCCGCTG
>NW_027059234.1:0-2000 GCF_011386835.1 Chrysemys picta bellii | reverse complement strand
CTCGCAGCTGTACCGCTGCCTGGCTGGGCGGCCGCTTTTATGGGCCCCTTAATCAGCCAAGCCCCGCCCCCTACACAGGGCTCGGCGTCCTTCCCAGCACCCAGCCCCTGCCGGCCCCTACAAACAAACACACACGAACACACAAGGACAGATGCAAATACAGGTACCTTCTCCTCCAATGAGAACTCTCTCTCAAACTCCCCTGTTAGCCGCCCTGTTTGCTGCCGCTGCTCGCAGCTGTACCGCTGCCTGGCTGGGCGGCCGCTTTTATGGGCCCCTTAATCAGCCAAGCCCCGCCCCCTACACAGGGCTCGGCGTCCTTCCCAGCACCCAGCCCCTGCCGGCCCCTGCAAACAAACACACAAGAACACACAAGGACAGATGCAAATACAGGTACCTTCTCCTCCAATGAGAACTCTCTCTCAAACTCCCCTGTTAGCCGCCCTCTTTGCTGCCGCTGCTCGCAGCTGTACCGCTGCCTGGCTGGGCGGCCGCTTTTATGGGCCCCTTAATCAGCCAAGCCCCGCCCCCTACTCAGGGCTCGGCGTCCTTCCCAGCACCCAGCCCCTGCCGGCCCCTACAAACAAACACACACGAACACACAAGGACAGATGCAAATACAGGTACCTTCTCCTCCAATGAGAACTCTGTCTCAAACTCCCCAGTTAGCCGCCCTGTTTGCTGCAGCTGCTCGCAGCTGTACCGCTGCCTGGCTGGGCGGCCGCTTTTATGGGCCCCTTAATCAGCCAAGCCCCGCCCCCTACACAGGGCTCGGCGTCCTTCCCAGTACCCAGCCCCTGCCGGCCCTTACAAACAAACACACACACAAGAACACACAAGGACAGATGCAAATACAGGAACCTTCTCCTCCAGTGAGAACTCTCTCTCTCAAACTCCCCTGTTAGCCGCCCTGTTTGCTGCCGTTGCTCGCAGCTGTACCGCTGCCTGGCTGGGCGGCCGCTTTTATGGGCCCCTTAATCAGCCAAGCCCCGCCCCCTACACAGGGCTCGGCGTCCTTCCCAGTACCCAGCCCCTGCCGGCCCTTACAAACAAACACACACACAAGAACACACAAGGACAGATGCAAATACAGGTACCTTCTCCTCCAATGAGAACTCTCTCTCAAACTCCCCTGTTAGCCGCCCTGTTTGCTGCCGCTGTACCGCTGCCTGGCTGGGCAGCCGCTTTTATGGGCCCCTTAATCAGCCAAGCCCCGCCCCCTACTCAGGGCTCGGCGTCCTTCCCAGCACCCAGCCCCTGCCGGCCCCTACAAACAAACACACAAGAACACACAAGGACAGATGCAAATACAGGTACCTTCTCCTCCAATGAGGACTCTCTCTCAAACTCCCCTGTTAGCCGCCCTGTTTGCTGCCACTGCTCGCAGCTGTACAGCTGCCTGGCTGGGCGGCCGCTTTTATGGGCCCCTTCATCAGCCAAGCCCCGCCCCCTACACAGGGCTCGGCCTCCTTCCCAGCACCCATCCCCTGCCGGCCCCTACAAACAAACACACAAGAACACACAAGGACAGATGCAAATACAGGTACCTTCTCCTCCAATGAGAACTCTCTCTCAAACTCACCTGTTAGCCGCCCTGTTTGCAGCCGCTGCTCGCAGCTGTACCGCTGCCTGGCTGGGCGGCCGCTTTTATGGGCCCCTTAATCAGCCAAGCCCCGCCCCTACACAGGGCTCGGCGTCCTTCCCAGCACCCAGCCCCTGCCGGCCCCTACAAACAAACACACAAGAACACACAAGGAGAGATGCAAATACAGGGACCTTCTCCTCCAATGAGAACTCTCTCTCAAACTCCCCTGTTAGCCGCCCTGGTTGCTGCCGCTGCTCGCAGCTGTACCGCTGCCTGGCTGGGCGGCCGCTTTTATGGGCCCCTTAATCAGCCAAGCCCCGCCCCCTACACAGGGTTCGGCGTCCTTCCCAGCACCCAGCCCCTGCCGGCCCCTACAAACAAACACACAAGAACACACAAGGACAGATGCAAATAC
>NW_027059233.1:0-2000 GCF_011386835.1 Chrysemys picta bellii | reverse complement strand
ATGAGAACTCTCTCTCAAACTCCCCTGTTAGCCGCCCTGTTTGCTGCCGCTGCTCGCAGCTGTACCGCTGCCTGGCTGGGCGGCCGCTTTTATGGGCCCCTTAATCAGCCAAGCCCCGCCCCCTACACGGGGCTCGGCGTCCTTCCCAGCACCCAGCCCCTGCCGGCCCCTACAAACAAACACACAAGAACACACAAGGACAGATGCAAATACAGGTACCTTCTCCTCCAATGAGAACTCTCTCTCAAACTCCCCTGTTAGCCGCCCTGTTTGCTGCCGCTGCTCGCAGATGTACCGCTGCCTGGTTGGGCGGCCGCTTTTATGGGCCCCTTAATCAGCCAAGCCCCGCCCCCTACTCAGGTCTCGGCGTCCTTCCCAGCACCCAGCCCCTGCCGGCCCCTACAAACAAACACACAAGAACACACAAGGACAGATGCAAATACAGGTACCTTCTCCTCCAATGAGAACTCTCTCTCAAACTCCCCTGTTAGCCGCCCTGTTTGCTGCCGCTGCCTGGCTGGGCGGCCGCTTTTATAGGCCCCTTAATCAGCCAAGCCCCGCCCCCTACACAGGGCTCGGCGTCCTTCCCAGCACCCAGCCCCTGCCGGCCCCTAGAAACAAACACACAAGAACACACAAGGACAGATGCAAATACAGGTACCTTCTCCTCCAATGAGAACTCTCTCTCAAACTCCCTTGTTAGCCACCCTGTTTGCTGCCGCTGCTCGCAGCTGTACCGCTGCCTGGCTGGGCGGCCGCTTTTATGGGCCCCTTAATCAGCCAAGCCCCGCCCCCTACACAGGGCTCGGCGTCCTTCCCAGCACCCAGCCCCTGCCGGCCCCTACAAACAAACACACAAGAACACACAAGGACAGATGCAAATACAGGTACCTTCTCCTCCAATGAGAACTCTCTCTCAAACTCCCCTGTTAGCCGCCCTGTTTGCTGCCGCTGCCTGGCTGGGCGGCCGCTTTTATAGGCCCCTTAATCAGCCAAGCCCCGCCCCCTACACAGGGCTCGGCGTCCTTCCCAGCACCCAGCCCCTGCCGGCCCCTAGAAACAAACACACAAGAACACACAAGGACAGATGCAAATACAGGTACCTTCTCCTCCAATGAGAACTCTCTCTCAAACTCCCTTATTAGCCACCCTGTTTGCTGCCGCTGCTCGCAGCTGTACCGCTGCCTGGCTGGGCGGCCGCTTTTATGGGCCCCTTAATCAGCCAAGCCCCGCCCCCTACAGAGGGCTCGGCGTCCTTCCCGACCCTACAAACAAACACACAAGAACACACAAGGACAGATGCAAATACAGGTACCTTCTCCTCCAATGAGAACTCTCTCTCAAACTCCCCTGTTAGCCGCCCTGTTTGCTGCCGCTGCTCGCAGCTGTACGGCTGTCTGGCTGGGCGGCCGCTTTTATGGGCCCCTTAATCAGCAAAGCCCCGCCCCCTACACAGGGCTCGGCGTCCTTCCCAGCACCCAGCCCCTGCCGGCCCGTACAAATAAACACACACACAAGAACACACAAGGACAGATGCAAATACAGGTACCTTCTCCTCCAATGAGAACTCTCTCTCAAACTCCCCTGTTAGCCGCCCTGTTTGCTGCCACTACTCGCAGCTGTACCGCTGCCTGGCTGGGCGGCCGCTTTTATGGGCCCCTTAATCAGCCAAGCCCCGCCCCCTACTCAGGGCTCGGCGTCCTTCCCAGCACCCAGCCCCTGCCGGCCCCTACAAACAAACACACAAGAACACACAAGGACAGATGCAAATACAGGTACCTTCTCCTCCAATGAGAACTCTCTCTCAAACTCCCCTGTTAGCCGCCCTGTTTGCTGCCGCTGTACCGCTGCCTGGCTGGGCGGCCGCTTTTATGGGCCCCTTAATCAGCCAAGCCCCGCCCCCTACTCAGGGCTCGGCGTCCTTCCCATCACCCAGCCCCTGCCGGCCCCTACAAACAAACACACACACAAGAACACACAAGGACAGATGCAAATACAGG
>NW_027059232.1:0-2000 GCF_011386835.1 Chrysemys picta bellii | reverse complement strand
AGATGCAAATACAGGTACCTTCTCCTCCAATTAGAACTCTCTCTCAAACTCCCCTGTTAGCCGCCCTGCTTGCTGCCGCTGCTCGCAGCTGTACCGCTGCCTGGCTGGGCGGCCGCTTTTATGGGCCCCTTAATCAGCCAAGCCCCGCCCCCTACACAGGGCTCGGCGTCCTTCCCAGCACCCAGCCCCTGCCGGCCCCTACAAACAAACACACAAGAACAGATGGAAATACAGGTACCTTCTCCTCCAATTAGAACTCTCTCTCAAACTCCCCTGTTAGCCGCCCTGTTTGCTGCGGCTGCTCGCAGCTGTACCGCTGCCTATCTGGGCGGCCGCTTTCATGGGCTCCTTAATCAGCCAAGCCCCGCCCCCTACACAGGGCTCGGCGTCCTTCCCAGCACCCAGCCCCTGCCGGCCCCTACAAACAAACACACAAGAACACACAAGGACAGATGCACATACAGGTACCTTCTCCTCCAATGAGAACTCTCTCTCAAACTCCCCTGTTAGCCGCCCTGTTTGCTGCCGCTGCTCGCAGCTGTAGCGCTGCCTGGCTGGGCGGCCGCTTTTATGGGCCCCTTAATCAGCCAAGCCCCTCCCCCTACACAGGGCTCGGCGTCCCTCCCAGCATCCAGCCCCTGCCGGCCCCTACAAACAAACACACAAGAACACACAAGGACAGATGCAAATACAGGTACCTTCTCCTCCAATGAGAACTGTCTCTCAAACTCCCCTGTTTGCTGCCGCTGGTCGCAGCTGTACCGCTGCCTGGCTGGGCGTCCGCTTTTATGGGCCCCTTAATCAGCCAAGCCCCGCCCCCTACACAGGGCTCGGCGTCCTTCCCAGCACCCAGCCCCTGCCGGCCCCTACAAACAAACACACAAGAACACACAAGGACAGATGCAAATACAGGAACCTTCTCCTCCAATGAGAACTCTCTCTCAAACTCCCCTGTTTGCTGCCGCTGCTCGCAGCTGTACCGCTGCCTGGCTGGGCGGCCGATTTTATGGGACCCTTAATCAGCCAAGCCCCGCCCCCTACACAGGGCTCGGTGTGCTTCCCAGCACCCAGGCCCTGCCGGCCCCTACAAACAAACACACAAGAACACACAAATACAGATGCAAATACAGGTACCTTCTCCTCCAATGAGAACTCTCTCTCAAACTCCCCGGTTAGCCGCCCTGTTTGCTGCCGCTGTACCGCTACCTGGCTGGGCGGCCGCTTTTATGGGCCCCTTAATCAGCCAAGCCCCGCCCCCTACTCAGGGCTCGGCGTCCTTCCCAGGACCCAGCCTCTGCCGGCCCCTACAAACAAACACACAAGAATACACAAGGACAGATGCAAATACAGGTACCTTCTCCTCCAATGAGAACTCTCTCTCAAACTCCCCTGTTAGCCGCCCTGTTTGCTGCGGCTGCTCGCAGGTGTACCGCTGCCTGGCTGGTCGGCCGCTTTTATGGGCCCCTTAATCAGCCAAGCCCCGCCCCCTACACAGGGCTCGGCGTCCTTCCCAGCACCCGGCCCCTGCCGGCCCCTACAAACAAACACACAAGAACACACAAGGACAGATGCAAATACAGGTACCTTCTCCTCCAATGAGAACTCTCTCTCAAACTCCCCTGTTAGCCGCCCTGTTTGCTGCCGCTGCTCGCAGCTGTACCGCTGCCTGGCTGGGCGGCCTCTTTTATGGGCCCCTTAATCAGCCAAGCCCCGCCCCCTACACAGGGCTCGGCGTCCTTCCCAGCACCCAGCCCCTGCCGGCCCCTACAAACAAACACACAAGAACACACAAGGACAGATGCAAATACAGGTACCTTCTCCTCCAATGAGAACTCTCTCTCAAACTCCCCGGTTAGCCGCCCTGTTTGCTGCCGCTGTACCGCTACCTGGCTGGGCGGCCGCTTTTATGGGCCCCTTAATCAGCCAAGCCCCGCCCCCTACTCAGGGCTCGGCGTACTTCCCAGCACCCAGCCCCTGCCTGCCCCTAAAAACAAACACAC
>NW_027059231.1:0-2000 GCF_011386835.1 Chrysemys picta bellii | reverse complement strand
CTGGCTGGGCGGCCGCTTTTATGGGCCCCTTAATCAGCCAAGCCCCGCCCCCTACACAGGGCTCGGCGTCCTTCCCAGCACCCAGCCCCTGCCGGCCCCTACAAACAAACACACAAGAACACACAAGGACAGATGCAAATACAGGTACCTTCTCCTCCAATGAGAACTCTCTCTCAAACTCCCCTGTTAGCCGCCCTGTTTGCTGCCACTGCTCGCAGCTGTAGCGCTGCCTGGCTGGGCGGCCGCTTTTATGGGCCCCTTAATCAGCCAAGCCCCGCCCCCTACACAGGGCTCGGCGTCCCTCCCAGCACCCAGCCCCTGCCGGCCCCTACAAACAAACACACAAGAACACACAAGGACAGATGCAAATACAGGAATCTTCTCCTCCAATGAGAACTCTCTCTCAAACTCCCCTGTTTGCTGCCGCTGGTGGCAGCTGTACCGCTGCCTGGCTGGGCGGCCGCTTTTATGGGCCCCTTAATCAGCCAAGCCCCGCCCCCTACACAGGGCTCGGCGTCCTTCCCAGCACCCAGCCATTGCCGGCCCCTACAAACAAACACACGAGAACACACAAGGACAGATGCAAATACAGGTACCTTCTCCTCCAATGAGAACTCTCTCTCAAACTCCCCTGTTAGCCGCCCTGTTTGCTGCCGCTGCTCGCAGCTGTAGCGCTGCCTGGCTGGGCGGCCGCTTTTATGGGCCCCTTAATCAGCCAAGCCCCGCCCCCTACACAGGGCTCGGCGTCCCTCCCAGCACCCAGCCCCTGCCGGCCCCTACAAACAAACACACAAGAACACACAAGGACAGATGCAAATACAGGAACCTTCTCCTCCAATGAGAACTCTCTCTCAAACTCCCCTGTTTGCTGCCGCTGGTCGCAGCTGTACCGCTGCCTGGCTGGGCGGCCGCTTTTATGGGCCCCTTAATCAGCCAAGCCCCGCCCCCTACACAGGGCTCGGCGTCCTTCCCAGCACCCAGCCCCTGCCGGCCCCTACAAACAAACACACAAGGACAGATGCAAATACAGGTATCTTCTCCTCCAATGAGAACTCTCTCTCAAACTCCCCGCTTAGCCGCCCTGTTTGCTGCCGCTGTACCGCTACCTGGCTGGGCGGCCGCTTATATGGGCCCCTTAATCAGCCAAGCCCTGCCCCCTACACAGGGCTCGGCGTCCTTCCGAGCACCCAGCCCCTGCCGGCCCCTAGAAACAAACACAGAAGAACACACAGGACAGATACAAATACAGGTACCTTCTCCTCCAATGAGAACTCTCTCTCAAACTCCCCTGTTAGCCGCCCTGTTTGCTGCCGCTGCTCGCAGCTGTACCGCTGCCTAGCTGGGCGGCCGCTTTTATGGGCCCCTTAATCAGCCTAGCCCCGCCCCCTACACAGGGCTCGGCGTCCTTCCCAGCACCCAGCCCCTGCCGGCCCCTACAAACAAACACACAAGAACACACAAGGACAGATGCAAATACAGGTACCTTCTCCTCCAATGAGAACTCTCTCTCAAACTCCCCTGTTAGCCGCCCTTTTTTCTGCCGCTGCTCGCAGCTGTACCGCTGCCTGGCTGGGCGGCCGCTTTTATGGGCCCCTTAATCAGCCAAGCCCCGCCCCCTACTCAGGGCTCGGCGTCCTTCCCGGCACCCAGCCCCTGCCGGCCCCTACAAACAAACACACAAGAACAGATGCAAATACAGGTACCTTCTCCTCCAATGAGAACTCTCTCTCAAACTCCCCTGTTAGCCACCCTGTTTGCTGCCGCTCCTCGCAGCTGTACCGCTGCCTGGCTGGGCGGTCGCTTTTATGGGCCCCTTAATCAGCCAAGCCCCGCCCCCTACACAGGGCTCGGCGTCCTTCCCAGCACCCAGCCCCTGCCGGCCCCTAAAAAAAAACACACACACAAGAACACACAAGGACAGATGCAAATACAGGTACCTTCTCCTCCAATGAGAACTCTCACTCAAACTCCCCTGTTAGCCGCCGCTGCTCGCAGCTGTA
>NW_027059230.1:0-2000 GCF_011386835.1 Chrysemys picta bellii | reverse complement strand
ACAAACACACAAGAACACACAAGGACAGATGCAAATACAGGTACCTTCTCCTCCAATGAGAACTCTCTCTCAAACTCCCCTGTTAGCCGCCCTGTTTGCTGCCGCTGCTCGCAGCTGTACCGCTGCCTGGCTGGGCGGCCGCTTTTATGGGCCCTTTAATCAGCCAAGGTCCGCCCCCTACACAGGGCTCGGCATCCTTCCCAGCACCCAGCCCCTGCCGGCCCCTACAAACAAACACACACACAAGAACACACAAGGACAGATGCAAATACAGGTACCTTCTCCTGCAATGAGAACTCTCTCTCAAACTCCCCTGTTAGCAGCCCTGTTTGCTGCCGCTGCTCGCAGCTGTACCGCTGCCTGGCTGGGCTGCCGCTTTTATGGGCCCCTTAATCAGCCAAACCCCGCCCCCTACACAGGGCTCGGCCTCCTTCCCAGCACCCAGCCCCTGCCGGCCCCTAGAAACAAACACACAAGAACACACAAGGACAGATGCAAATACAGGTACCTTCTCCTCCAATGAGAGCTCTCTCTCAAACTCCCCTGTTAGCCGCCCTGTTTGCTGCCGCTGCTCGCAGCTGTACCGCTGCCTGGCTGGGCGGCCGCTTTTATGGACCCCTTAATCAGCCAAGCCCCGCCCCCTACTCAGGGCTCGACGTCCTTCCCAGCACCGCTCCTGCCGGCCCCTACAAACAAACACACAAGAACACACAAGGACAGATGCAAATACAGGTACCTTCTCCTCCAATGAGAACTCTCTCTCAAACTCCCCTGTTAGCCGCCCTGTTTGCTGCCGCTGCTCGCAGCTGTACCGCTGCCTGGCTGGGCGGCCGATTTTATGGGCCCCTTAATCAGCCAAGCTCCGCCCCCTACTCAGGGCTCGGCGTCCTTCCCAGCACCCAGCCCCTGCCGGTCCCTACAAACAAACACACAAGGACAGATGCAAATACAGGTACCTTCTCCTCCAATGAGAACTCTCTCTCAAACTCCCTTGTTAGCCGTCCTTTTTGCTACCGCTGCTCGCAGCTGTACCGCTGCCTGGCTGGGCGGCCGCTTTTATGGGCCCCTTAATCAGCCAAGCCCCGCCCCCTACTCAGGGCTCGGCGTCCTTCCCAGCACCCAGCCCCTGCCGGCCCCTACAAACAAACACACAAGAACACACAAGGACAGATGCAAATACAGGTACCTTCTCCTCAAATGAGAACTCTCTCTCAAACTCCCCTGTTAGCCGCCCTGTTTGCTGCCGCTGCTCGCAGCTGTACCGCTGCCTGGCTGGGCGGCCGCTTTTATGGGCCCCTTCATCAGCCAAGCCCCGCCCCCTACACAGGGTTTGGCGTCCTTCCCAGCACCCAGCCCCTGCCGGCCCCTACAAACAAACACACACACAAGAACACACAAGGACAGATGCAAATACAGGTACCTTCTCCTCCAATGAGAACTCTCTCTCAAACTCCCCTGTTAGCCGCCCTGTTTGCTGCCGCTGTACCGGTGCCTGGCTGGGCGGCCGCTTTTATGGGCCCCTTAATCAGCCAAGCCCCGCCCCCTACACAGGGTTCGGCGTCCTTCCCAGCACCCAGCCCCTGCCGGCCCATACAAACAAACACACAAGAACACACAAGGACAGATGCAAATACAGGTACCTTCTCCTCCAATGAGAACTCTCTCTCAAACTCCCCTGTTAGCCGCCATGTTTGCTACCGCTGTACCGCTGCCTGGATGGGCGGCCGCTTTTATGGGCCCCTTAATCAGCCAAGCCTTGTGTGACGTTGTTGATATACTCTGAGACCATATAGATCATTGTTGCAACCAAGGTCCTGTAGTGGCACCCAGATCTTGTGTAAAGGGGGTTAAATGGGGTGTCTAAGACAAGGCTATGGTTTACTGGTTATAATTATGCTGTCTATATGTATGTATCAATTTTGTAGTTGAAGTTAGGAATATTGGCTCTATACTGTCTGCGTTTCAAACTTGTGCTATGCTGCTGGGTGACATCCCAGACA
>NW_027059229.1:0-2000 GCF_011386835.1 Chrysemys picta bellii | reverse complement strand
TCGCAGCTGTACCGCTGCCTGGCTGGGCGGCCGCTTTTATGGGCTCCTTAATCAGCCAAGCCCCGCCCCCCACTCAGGGCTCGGCGTCCTTCCCAGCACCCAGCCCCTGCCCGCCCCTACAAACAAACACACAAGAACACACAAGGACAAATGCAAATACAGGTACCTTCTCCTCCAATGAGAACTCTCTCTCAAACTGCCCTGTTAGCCGCCCTGTTTGCTGCCGCTGCTCGCAGCTGTACCGCTGCCTGGATGGGCGGCCGATTTTATGGGCCCCTTAATCAGCCAAGCCCCGCCCCCTACTCAGGGCTCGGCGTCCTTCCCAGCACCCAGCCCCTGCCGGCGCCTACAAACAAACACACAAGAACACACAAGGACAGATGCAAATACAGGTACCTTCTCCTCCAATGAGAACTCTCTCTCAAACTTCCTTGTTAGCCGCCCTGTTTGCTGCCGCTGCTCGCAGCTGTAGCGCTGCCTGGCTGGGCGGCCGCTTTTATGGGCCCCTTAATCAGCCAAGCCCCGCCCCCTACTCAGGGCTCGGCGTCCTTCCCAGCACCCAGCCCCTGCCGGCCCCTACAAACAAACAAACAAGAACACACAAGGACAGATGCAAATACAGGTACCTTCTCCTCCAATGAGAACTCTCTCTCAAACTCCCCTGTTAGCCGCCCTGTTTGCTGCCGCTGCTCGCAGCTGTATCGCTGCCTGGGTGGGCGGCCGCTTTTATGGGCCCCTTAATCAGCCAAGCCCCGCCCCCTACTCAGGGCTCGGCGTCATTCCAAGCACGCAGCCCCTGCCGGCCCCTACAAACAAACACACAAGAACACACAAGGACAGATGCAAATACAGGTACCTTCTCCTCCAATGAGGACTCTCTCTCAAACTCCCCTGTTAGCCGCCCTGTTTGCTGCCGCTGCTCGCAGCTGTACCGCTGCCTGGCTGGACGGCCGCTTTTATGGGCCCCTTAATCAGCCAAGCCCCGCCCCCTACACAGGGCTCGGCGTCCTTCCCAGCACCCAGCCCCTGCCGGCCACTACAAACAAACACACAAGAACACACAAGGACAGATGCAAATACAGGTACCTTCTCCTCCAATGAGGACTCTCTCTCAAACTCCCCTGTTTGCTGCCGCTGCTCGCAGCTGTACCGCTGCCTGGCTGGGCACCCGCTTTTATGGGCCCCTTAATCAGCCAAGCCCCGCCCCCTACCCAGGGCTCGGCGTCCTTCCCAGCACCCAGCCCCTGCCAGCCCCTACAAACAAACACACACACAAGGACAGATGCAAATACAGGTACCTTCTCCTCCAATGAGAACTCTCTCTCAAACTCCCCTGTTAGCCGCCCTATTTGCTGCCGCTGCTCGCAGCTGTACCGCTGCCTGGCTGGGCGGCCGCTTTTATGGGCCCCTTAATCAGCCAAGCCCAGCCCCCTACACAGGGCTCGGCGTCCTTCCCAGCACCCAGCCCCTGCCGGCCCCTACAAACAAACACACAAGAACAGATGCAAATACAGGTACCATCTCCTCCAATGAGAACTCTCTCTCAAACTCCCCTGTTAGCCGCCCTGTTTGCTGCCGCTGCTCGCAGCTGTACCGCTGCCTGGCTGGGCGGCGGCATTTATGGGCCCCTTAATCAGCCAAGCCCCACCCCCTACTCAGGGCTCGGCGTCCTTCCAAGCACGCAGCCCCTGCCGGCCCCTACAAACAAACACACACACAAGAACACACAAGGACAGATGCAAATACAGGTACCTTCTCCTCCAATGAGAACTCTTTCTCAAACTCCCCCGTTAGCCTCCCTGTTTGCTGCCGCTGCTCGCAGCTGTACCGCTGCCAGGCTGGGCGGCTGCTTTTATGGGCCCCTTAATCAGCCAAGCCCCGCCCCCTACACAGGGCTCGACGTCCTTCCCAGCACCCAGCCCCTGCCGGCCCCTACAAACAAACACACAAGAATACACAAGGACAGATGCAAATACAGGTACCTTCTCCTCCAATGAGAA
>NW_027059228.1:0-2000 GCF_011386835.1 Chrysemys picta bellii | reverse complement strand
CAAACAAACACACAAGAACAAACAAGGACAGATGCAAATACAGGTACCTTCTCCTCCAATGAGAACTCTCTCTCAAACTCCCCTGTTAGCCGCCCTGTTTGCTGCCGCTGTACCGCTGCCTGGCTGGGCGGCCGCTTTTATGGGCCCCTTAATCAGCCAAGCCCCGCCCCCTACTCAGGGCTCGGCGTCCTTCCCAGCACCCAGCCCCTTCCGGCCCCTACAAACAAACACACACACAAGAACACACAAGGACAGATGCAAATACAGGTACCTTCTCCTCCAATGAGAACTCTCTCTCAAACTCCCCTGTTAGCCGCCCTGTTTGCTGCCGCTGCTCGCAGCTGTACCGCTGCCTGGCTGGGCGTCCGCTTTTATGGGCCCCTTAATCAGCCAAGCCCCGCCCCCTACACAGGGATCGGCGTCCTTCCCAGCACCCAGCCCCTGCCGGCCCCTACAAACAAACACACAAGAACACACGAGGACAGATGCAAATATAGGTACCTTCTCATCCAATGAGAACTCTCTCTCAAACTCCCGTGTTAGCCGCCCTGTTTGCTGCCGCTGCTCGCAGCTGTACCGCGGCCTGGCTGGGCGGCCGCTTTTATGGGCCCCTTAATCAGCCAAGCCCCGCCCCCTACACAGGGCTCGGCGTCCTTCCCAGCACCCAGCCCCTGCCGGCCCCTACAAACAAACACACAAGAACACACAAGGACAGATGCAAATACAGGTACCTTCTCCTCCAATGAGAACTCTCTCTCAAACTCCCGTGTTAGCCGCCCTGTTTGCTGCCGCTGCTCGCAGCTGTACCGCTGCCTGGCTGGGCGGCCGCTTTTATGGGCCCCTTAATCAGCCAAGCCCCGCCCCCTACTCAGGGCTCGGCGTCCTTCCCAGCACCCAGCCCCTGCCGGCCCCTACAAACAAACACACACACAAGAACACACAAGGACAGATGCAAATACAGGTACCTTCTCCTCCAATGAGAACTCTCTCTCAAACTCCCCTGTTAGCCGCCCTGTTTGCTGCCGCTGCTCGCAGCTGTACCGCTGCTTGGCTGGGCGGCCGCTTTTATGGGCCCCTTAATCAGCCAAGCCCCGCCCCCTACTCAGGGCTCGGCGTCCTTCCCAGCACCCAGCCCCTGCCGGCCCCTACAAACAAACACACAAGAACACACAAGGACAGATGCAAATACAGGTACCTTCTCCTCCAATGAGAACTCTCTCTCAAACTCCCGTGTTAGCCGCCCTGTTTGCTGCCGCTGCTCGCAGCTGTACCGCTGCCTGGCTGGGCGGCCGCTTTTATGGGCCCCTTAATCAGCCAAGCCCCGCCACCTACACAGGGCTCGGCGTCCTTCCCAGCACCCATCCCCTGCCAGCCCCTACAAACAAACACACACACAAGAACACACAAGGACAGATGCAAATACAGGTACCTTCTCCTCCAATGAGAACTCTCTCTCAAACTCCCCTGTTAGCCGCCCTGTTTGCTGCCGCTGCTCGCGGCTGGTCGGCCGTTTTATGGGCCCCTTCATCAGCCAAGCCCCGCCCCCTACACAGGGCTCGGCGTCCTTCCCAGCACCCAGCCCCTGCCGACCCCTACAAACAAACACACACACAAGAACACACAAGGACAGATGCAAATACAGGTACCTTCTCCTCCAATGAGAACTCTCTCTCAAACTCCCCTGTTAGCCGCCCTGTTTGCTGCCGCTGCTCGCAGCTGTACCGCTCCCTGGCTGGGCGGCCGCTTTTATGGGCCCCTTAATCAGCCAAGCCCCGCCCCCTACTCAGGGCTCGGCGTCCTTCCCAGCACCCAGCCCCTGCCGGCCCCTACAAACAAACACACAAGAACACACAAGGACAGATGCAAATACAGGTACCTTCTCCTCCAATGAGAACTCTCTCTCAAACTCCCCCGTTAGCCGCCCTGTTTGCTGCCGCTGCTCGCAGCTGTACCGCTGCCTGGCTGGGCGGCCGCTTTTATCGGTCCCTTAATCAGCCAAG
>NW_027059227.1:0-2000 GCF_011386835.1 Chrysemys picta bellii | reverse complement strand
GATCAGTCTACAATGCAGTTGCCCTGGATTTCCACTATTCACATGCAAAAAACGTTACCATTGTACGAGGTCAGCACTGACTTGTGCTTTTCCTGTCTCTTCAGAATGGAAGCACTGAACACTCAACAGTCAAAGGCTAGCAAACTAAGAAATGCTGGGCTATGGATACTCAGGCCAAACAACCTCAACTCTGCCCCCTTCGGTCTGTGCCCAAATGGGTCCCTCAAGCAGACCACAGACTTCACCCTCACACCCTGCCAATCGACAGCAATTCCCGCTTTAATCAATGGCGCTGCACAGAACAGTGTGGATGGCATGAAGAGGAACGCTGATTTGGGTTGGTGCTGGGCACACAGACAAGGGTGAGTTTGGTTTGGCCTGGTGCTGCTCTACTTCCTGTTCCTATTCCCAGACCCACTGGGGCAGAGTTCGAGTTGCGTGGGAAGCATCATTCTACCTCGGCATATCCTGGTTTGCCAACCTTTGACTTCTGGGAATTCAACACTCTCATTCTGAAAGGACACAGGGAGCCCAGGGCAGGGTTGAGCACCTGCAACCTTAACTCCACGTTAGCAAAGTTCTTGCATGTGAATTTCCGTTGTTCTGGAGTAACGAGGAGGAGCGAAGGAGGCACGACTCAGGGCCAACTGTAGGAGGAAGGGGGATGCTCCGAGGAGGTTGTGTTGGCACTTCTCTAACCCCCTCAGGTACCCGCTGGAGACACCCCTGAGAGGGTAAAGAGAGAGCTGGACGGCTACACCCTAGCAGGGCCCGGCAGATCTACGCATTTTATACTGACTCTTGGTGCCAGGCATTAGATGGCCTCTGAGACAGTCCATCATTTATGTAAATATTTCCCATAGTTTTAGTTCCTAAAGATAATTGCAGGAGACAACTGAGGAGGGGATTTGAACTCGTGGTCCTCGAGGTGACAGCTTGGTGCTGACCTGACGTCAATGGAAAGACGCCCATTGGCTTCAACAGGCTTTGGATCAGGCCCAGACTTCACAAGCACCAAACCAACTTTCAGGTAAGTCAAAAGAAGTGTAACATTAAAAGCAGGTCAGACACCTTCAGGGTCACACTCAGCCACACACAGCACAGCTCTAGGGGGATAATAATTCTGCCCAACACCACCGTATACATTCCTGACCATCTGTGACGTTATTGATATAATCTGGGACCATATAGGTCATTGTTGCAACCAAGGTCCTGTAGTGGCACGCAAATCTTGTATAAAGGGGATCAAATGGGGTGTCTAAGACAAGGTTCTGGTTTACTGGTTATGATTATGCTGTCTATATGTGTGTATCACTTTTGGAGTTGAAGTTATGAATATTGGCTCTATACTGTCTGTATTTCAAACTTATGCTATGCTGCTGGGTGACATCCCAGACAAACTGGTGTTAGCTCTGCCTAGCCTGCTTGATGGCCCATTAAGGACCATCAGCTATACAATGGACCCATTGAGAGAAGGCAGATACGCCTTGTAACTCAGCAAAGTATGCAGGGACTGGCCCATGTGACTCCAGACTCCATTTTGTTGTAATTTTCCACAGTAAGAACAAAGAGGTGTTCTTACACCTGGAAAAGACTATATAAGGCTGATGCCTCATCTCCATCTGGTCTTCAATCCTGCTTCATACCTCTGGAGGAACTTTGCTACAAGCTGAAGCTTTGAACAAAGGACTGAGGACCCATCCCAGCGGGGGATGTATTCCAGAGACTTGATTTGAACCTGCAGTTTATTCCATCGCTGCTGCAAGCCTGAACCAAGAACTTTGCCATTACTGTATGTAATTGATCCCATTTAACCAATTCTAACTCTCATCTCTATCTTTTTCCTTTTATGAATAAACCTTTAGATTTTAGATTCTAAAGGATTGGCAACAGCGTGATTTGTGGGTAAGATCTGATTTGTATATTGACCTAGGTCTGGGGCTTGGTCCTTTGGGATCAGGAGAACCTTTTTCTTTTACTGGGGTATTGGTTTTCATAAC
>NW_027059226.1:0-2000 GCF_011386835.1 Chrysemys picta bellii | reverse complement strand
TCCACCTTGAATGGAATGGTGCTAAGCATGAAGTTATAGCTGGGGTAAGGAAGTTATTGCCTAAGGATCTTTTGATTGGGGAAAATGTTAAAGCTTTGTTCAGTCCAGGTGGTCAGTCACAGGACAGGAATGATCTTAAACCTGTGTCTATTGTGGGCAATGATTTGCCTGGGGAGGGTTGCTCCAAAGGTTTGTCTGAGAAGAGCTATTTGTCGGTAAATGAAGTTTCTGAATGTCGGTCTAGTGTCTCAGAAGTGAATCTGGAGTTGAATCAAGAGCAGCAAAATCTTATTGGGCAGGAAAATGTTTCTCTGGAGCAGACTAAAGAGGATGGTCAGGTGGAAGCCCTAACTGAGGAAGGAGAGGGTGGATTTTTGATGGGTGATGCTTTGGTGGCTAGTACAGCTTGTAAAAGTGAATCTGAAAAGGGTAACTGTGATTTGCTGGCAGTGGCTCAGTGTAGTAAAAAGAGCAGTTTATCTGCTGGGAGTGGCAAGGTGCCTGGTAAGGAAGCTGCCCCACTCTCCCAGTCTTTGTCTGTAGTCAGCCCTGTGTGCTGGGACAAAGGAGAGGAAGGCAGGAAAAGTTTGGAGGAGCCTGGGCAGCCTTGTGAGCTGATGGCTTTGTCTAGTCAGCAGTTTGGGAAGGCAGGGAGAGTGGAAGATGAATGTCCCTATACCTTACCTGTTTCCTGTGTGGAGAATAGTGACAGTGAAGGAAATGTGCCTGTGTCTGTCAGGGGTATTGACTTGCCTATGGAGGAAGCTACCTCAGTCTCCAAGCAGTTGTCTGTGAACAGCCCTGTGTGCTGGGACAAGGGAAATGAAATCCCGAGCTATGTGTCTGGTAAAAAAGGTGTCTCCAGCTCTTCTTTGTCTGTGGAGCAGACAGAAGGTGCCTTTCGGCCTGTGATGGTTGAGGTTAGTGCAGTTGTCTCAAAGTTGGTTCTGAATTCAACTAAAGCCCAGGAAGGGAATGGTCCTAAGTCTGTGTCTGCTGGGGAGAATGGCACTGTAACTAAGTTGCATACAGTTAGTGTCTTAGCAAAATCCCAGAGACCAGACAATTCTGGTGCTTGTATTTTGCCTATTGCTAGTGTGTGGTTGGTAAAGGGTGTAGCAACACGGTCTAATCAGGGTAATACCCTAGCCGGGGCACACGGAGAGCATGCAGGTGATTTGGTTGTGTTACCTACTGATGGTGTGGAAACTTGTAGCAAGAAGGAAAGGATTCCTAAACTTGTGTGTGGCAAAGGAAAGGGAAATGTTTCTAACCTTTCATCTAGGAAGTCTATGGGTTTGCCTGAAAGGGGATTGTGTAGAAATCTGCCTGATGGGCCAAAGGAGATCCTGGATGTAAGTAAGACCCAGAAAAAATCTGTTGTTGCTCAGGAAAGTGTTCCTTTAGAGCAAGCCCTAGGTGAAGAGGGTAAGGGCAGAATTTCTGTGAGGGGTGATTTGCTGCTTAAAAAAGCTCCTGGGGAAAGGAATCCTCATGGTAATTTGTGCAAGCAGTTCCCTGCAAATGAAGGGTGTGAGAGTAATTTAATCAAGGAAGTTTCAGTTCCTAACAGCCAGAAATTTTCTGTTGTGAATGGATCCACTGACTTTCCTTTCCAAAGATCCAGTGTGGGTAGCTTTGAGAAGGTCTCAGATGGAGTAAGAGCTGTTAAGAAAATTGAGCAGCCCTATAACCGAGTGGCTGTGTGTGGCCAGCTTGTTGGGAAGACAATGGTGTTGGAACAGGAATGTCTCCATTCTAATTCTTTAAGTGAGCAGTCTGTGCTTCAGGGTCTGAGGACAGATTTGGTTACTGGTGTTTCAAAGCAGAACAGTTTTATGGCTAAATGCTTGAGGATGCAGGGGAGAGCAAGCAAACTCTCACCCTCAGACTCTTTGGATTTGTGTGGTATCTCTTTAAGACAGAGTCCAGCCTTGGAAATGATAACAGTTAAGGATATGAAAACTGGTGGACTGGCTTCTGTCTGTGGTAATGCAAAT
>NW_027059225.1:0-2000 GCF_011386835.1 Chrysemys picta bellii | reverse complement strand
AGGGGACAAGGAACGGGGGGGAGGGTTGGGGGGTTCTGGGGGGGGGGCGGGAAGTGGGAGGGGGCAGGGGCGGGGCTAGGGCGGGGCTCCTCCCGTCCTCTTTTTTGCTTGCTGAAATATGGTAACCCTAGCTCTGCTCCAACCACTAGACCCGCCCCCCAAGCGCCAGAGCTCCCCCTTCTTCGCCACTGGGTACATAAAACTACAAGTCCCAGAATCCCTTGCTTCCCCATCCCACCTCCTGAAGGGCAGCCAATGGGCCGGAGCCGTTTGCTGATTGGCAGGTACGCGCGCCAGTGGGGGCGAGCCCATGCCCGGCGCTGGGGCAGCAGGCGATGGTGGTGCCGGGTTGGGAGCGGGCGCTGCGGCTCGTGCTGGGCGCGCTGGGGCTGGCGCTCTCCGTGTCCGCGCTGCACGTGGAGAGCTCGCGGGAGCGGGACCCCGGTACCGGCCATGTGCGACCTGAGCCCCTCCGTCAGCTGGGGGACCGGCCCCATTGCAACCCTCCACCCCATGGCATGACTCCCCCTCCCCCCATTGCAACCCCCCGCCCCATGGCATGACTCCCCCTCCCCCATTGCAACCCCCCGCCCCATGGCATGAGTCCTCCTCGTCTGCAACCCCCCACCCCATGGGATGACTCCCCGTCCCCCCATTGCAACCCCCCAACCCCAAGGCTTGACTCCCCCTCCCCCATTGCAACCCCCGCCCCATGGCATGACTTCCGCTCCCCCATTGCAACCCCCCAACCCCAAGGCTTGACTCCCCCTCCCCCCATTGCAGCCCCCCGCCCCATGGCATGACTCCCCCTCCCCCCACTGCAACCCCCCGCCCCATGGCATGACTCCCCCTCCCCCCATTGCAACAACCCCCCGCCCCATGGCATGACTCCCCCCTTGCCCCATTGCAACCCCCCGCCCCATGGCATGACTCCCCCTCATCTGCCACCCCCCGCCTCATGACATGACTCCCCCTCCCCCCATTGCAACTCCCCCCCATGGCATGACTTCCGCTCCCCCATTGCAACCCCCCAACCCCAAGGCTTGACTCCCCCTCCCCCATTGCAACCCCCGCCCCATGGTATGACTTCCGCTCCCCCATTGCAACCCCCCAACCCCATGGCATGACTCCCCCTCCCCCACTGCAACCCCCCGCCCCCATGGCATGACTCCCGCTCCTTCATTTCTACCCCCCCGCCCGATGGCATGACTCCCCCTCCCCCCATTGCAACCCTCCGCCCCATGGCATGACTCCCCCTTCCCCCTTGCAACCCCCCGCCCCATGGCATGACTCCCCCTCATCTGCCACCCCCCGCCCCATGGCATGACTCCCCCTCGCCCCATTGTTGCCGGCACAGGGGCCCGAGGACAGCAACCGTGGGGTTCGTTGCCCGGAGTGCTTCGCGCCAATAAACATACCGGGGTGGAGAAACAATCAAAATTGATTTGAGATCTCAAAGTGGTGCAAGGAGACAGGCAAGTCTCAAATCAAGCACACCAGCAAAAACAGTTTCTCTCTTCTTTATACATTTTACAACTAAGCCCCCCCTCTCTCCCCCTCTCTACCACCACCCCCTACTCCCCCTCCCCTCTCTACCGAAGGCATGTTTATACATTTAAGCAACTAAATCATTCTAGGGCTATAAATCTAGCTTGTTAGTAACTTCTTCCTAAACTGTTATTTGGTTTTGTTTACCCTTAGTTTATTACCCCTTCCCCAGCTAGAAACATGCAAACCTCATCATTATTGTTTGGTACCTGGTATGAGCAAGGTCGTCATTGCTAACTAGCTATTTACACATTCCAATTCCTGCCCTTGGTTGTTGAGGTCGATTAGAGTTAAACATGGAAGGACAGAGTTTAAACATGGAAGAACTCTGGCTCAGGCAGGCCTAGTAACCCCAACAGAGCTGCCACCGGAGTGCTGCCGATCGCAATTACAATCACGGCTTTTTTTTTTTCCTGCCGCTTGGGGCAGCAAAATCCCTGGAGCCGGTCCTC
>NW_027059224.1:0-2000 GCF_011386835.1 Chrysemys picta bellii | reverse complement strand
TTGCTTGAGGTGGCAAAAATGGTTGAACCGGCGCTGCTGGGCTGAGGTCGCTCAAGTGGTCAGCCCCTCAACACAGTGTATCGGGGGTGGCTCAGGCCTGGGTGGAACCCTGGCAGCCAGCAAACAGACAGACTTGACAGGGCTGGCTCTAGCCTGGGCGGGGCCCCGGTGGCCAGCCAACAAACAGTTCCTGTCCTGGGCTACAGCCTCCTTGCACCGTGTAGGGGGTCAGCCACCCGGGGTGGGGTGGCAGGGGGACGCGGTCCCACCCTCCTCCCCCGCGTCCCAGCCCAAGGCGCTGGCAGGGGCAGGATTGGTTGCCCCTGCGTCGGCGGGGATCCAGCCGCAACACGCCGACTGAGTCGCGCCGGGCTCTGCAGCCAGCAGCTCCCGGGCTGTCCCTGGGCTACTTCCTGCCTCCCCGGCCGAGGTTTGGTAGCTGTGGCCTCCAGGCCTTTTCCGGCTCCTTGGGGTAAACCGCAGTGGGGACTCCGGGCCAGTCCTCGTCCATGCCTGGGGTTAGGGTTAGGGTTAGGGGCCTCTGGAGAACAGGCCAAGTGTCCTCCTCTGTTGCAGGCTGTCCCCCAACTGTGGTGCAGGGCCGGCCTTTTATATTTCCGGCCCCACGCCCCGGTTCTTACGGCGAGGGGGGCGGGGCGATATAGGCTCCGCCCTCCAAGGGGCGTGTAGGGGATCCCTCGCTCACGTGGTCGGAGGGAGGCCACTCAGTCTCAAGAGAGTGTACCAGAGTCTCTGGTGGCCATCAACAAACAGTCCTTCAGGCGAGGGGGGCGGGGCGATATATTCTCCGCCCTCCAAGGGGCGTGTAGGGGATCCCTCGCTCTCCTGCTCGGAGGGAGGCCACTCAGTCGCAACAGAGTCTACCAGAGGCCCCGGTGGCCGGGCAACAAACAGTCCAACAGGTGAAGGGGGCGGGGCGATATAGGCTCCGCCCTCCAAGGGGTGTGTAGAGGGGCCCTCGCTCTCCTGCTCAGAGGGAGGCCACTCAGTCTCACTACACTCCCCGTTTAGAGGGAACAGGAGTTGCTGGTGGCCTTGGAGGCAGAACTCCTGCAGTGCCTCCGGCACTTGGCGCAAGTGCTGGATGATGTAAAGTTGGTTCATTATGTTGGCCGTGACGTCCTCCTGCTGCAAGGGAACGAGGACCTGTCAGAGACTCAGACACCCCCGCGGAATCAGCGGGAATTAAGGGCACCTGGGACCAGCAGCATTTCCACCCAGAACCCGTGCACCTCTGAGGGATGAAGTCCCCCTCCTGACCCCCAGAATGGAGTCTTGTTGTCCTTTCAAGGGATCTCCAGTGCCAACAACCTCCTTGCAGGGGGAGCTCCTGCCACCTCCCACCCAGTGCCCCTGACAGCTGTTCCACCTCCAATCCACAGCTCAAGTTCTCCGACCTGTCTCCTCCACCCCACCCAGGTTGGGCAGGGAGGGGGCTCTAGCGGGGGGGGTGTGTGTGGAGGGATTCTGGCAGCAGTGAAGTGGGATGTGGGGAGCTTGAGACCTTTCCCCAAGTCATCCCAGCCACTGAGGCTGAAGCCACAGGATGGCAGCCCTGGTGAATGGGGCAGATCAGCAGCCCCTGCTGACTGAATCCTCCAAATCCTGGCCTAGAACGGCAACTCCGTCGCGTGGCTCCAGGAGGCAGCCACCTGCCTGCAGAGCTGTGCCATGCCCTGGCAGAGTGTCCTTACCTCCCCCACCCTGGCGGTGTTCTTGTAGCCCAGGAGCCTGCTGTCCTGGTGCCAGTCCCAGCACCAAAGGTCTTCGACCTCATGGATGTTCAGGTCTGGGAAAGAGAGAGACACATACACATCGGTCATTCTGGTTGCAGGGCTTGTGTCCTTCCAATCCCATTGGGGGCTGCACAGTGGGCAGAGCCCAACAGAACTGCGGGGGTGGTGGAGAACACAGAAAGAGATAGAGAGAGACTGATCCGCCAGCCGGGGTCACTCGGAGAGAAATTGGCTGGGGTCCCA
>NW_027059223.1:0-2000 GCF_011386835.1 Chrysemys picta bellii | reverse complement strand
GGATCACCCTTATCCATATACTTCTTGACTCCCTCTGGGAATTCTAACAGAATTAAGTAATTCTACCTAATAGGGATCCTGTTTAAAGTAGGACACATACAGATACCTGCTTTTATTCCAGATTTCCAGTGGGAATGATTTTGCAGCATATTCTCTATAGTGTAGAACTTAAATTGACAATAAATGGACATCATATCTTCAAGCATCTGCATTCACTCACATTTCTAAGTACTTGATTAAGCAATGGTCGTTGTTATAAAATGAACTTGGTAATTCCCACTCACCACCATTAAAATTATCTGATGTAAGAAAAATACTAAATCATATCATGTGCCAGTGGGCGGAGGGAAGGTGATGCCAGTGTCAGTTTGTAAACTGGTTTCAGAGCCGTAGCCGTATTAGTCTGTATCAGCAAAAACAACAAGGAGTCCTTGTGGCACCCTAGAGACTAACAAAGGTATTTGGGCATAAGCTTTCGTGGGCTAAAACCCACTTCATCAACCGTAGGGTTTGCGGAGTTAAGATTATCACCTTTCCATGTTGTGGTGTTCCAGTCCCTACCCCATTCCCGGGACGACTAGAGCTAAATGCTGCTACCAAACATTTTAATTCTGAAGAGTCATAAAAACTTCCTGCTCTTTCCAATCGGTGATTCCTCCGCTTTACACACAAATCAGCCCCACAATCCTCGGGAACCAACGCTTCCAGTGACTAAACCGGGTGGGGAGATTTTTTAAATCTTTGTCCTAGATCTCAGCCAAGTCTGTTCACTGCCACTGACTTAGGTAAACAGCCAAGAACCTAAACAAACCCGCCTTCCTCCGACCTTCTGCCTACCGAGCTCCTGCGGAGTCTGCTCCGCCGGAGCAGCCGCCGATCTCCTCGGCTTGAGCCGCGGCAGGTGCCCTGCCCGGGGAAGCCAGGGAGTGATCCCCAGCCGAGGAGAGGAGAGACGAGGCGGGGGAGCGGATCCGCCACTCCGGAGCCGGCTTTGGGCACGGAGCTCGGGCAGCAGGGGCAGCCCAAAGACTCGGGGCTGGGGCCCGGTTCCCGGGGGACCCCTCACCCCGAGGGGGGGCGCCCTTACCTGACCAGCGGCTCCTTCTCTGCCCGCGCAGCATCCCCCGGGCAGCGGCAGCAGCAGCACAGCGCGCTCAGCCAGTCCCGCAGCCCCATGGAGCCGCCGCTGCTCTGCCCCGCGGGACGCGACCCTAGGCGGCCTCCGGCCCCGCGCAGCCCCCGGGCGCCCTCCCGGCCCAGCGCCGCTCTGCGCAGGCTGGACTAGCGCCTGGCCGCGCTACCATAGCAAGCGCGTCTGCCCGGCCCCGGGCTTCCCCGGCCCCGGGCCCGCTGCGCATGGGCCGGTGCCGCCTCCGCCCCCCGGGGAGCTCCAGCCGCTCGCCCGCAGGGCGGGGACGCGGGGTGGGAAAACCCAGTCGGCTCCTTGCATCACCTGCGCATCACGAGAGCGGGAAACCCCAGCCCCCCTTCCCCAGCGCCTGCCCGCCTGCCCCTTTATGTCCCCGCCCCGCAAGCCCAGCCAGCGCACGCTGGGGTGTCAGCCCGGGAGCCAGCCAGAGAGCGAGGCCATAACCAGCTCGGTGCAATCAGTGGCCGCCGTCTCGCCGAGCGATAAACGAGTCCAGCAGGAGGAGAGAAAACCAGCTAGGAGCCAGGGAAAATCAGTCCGCGCCGCTTAGCCTGGCACATGTGAGCAGCGACACCCCCTTCCCAGTGTTGGCAGCATCAGCGGGCTGGGAAGGTGAGGCCGCCCCTATGCAGGACAGCACTTAAGGATACCCCTAGATTTAAGCACCCGAGGAGTCCCATGGAGGCCGGTACAGAATGGACAAACAGCAGGTGAGAAGACAAGAAGCGGCAGAAAAGGTTTATAATGAAAAGAATCAAACCTCTGCATCGCTGTTCCCTGTTAACAGACAGGGTGCCGGGCAGCATGTTGGAGCACCCCAGCGCTGTATGTATAGGGTCGCTGAGCATGA
>NW_027059222.1:0-2000 GCF_011386835.1 Chrysemys picta bellii | reverse complement strand
ATTAACCAACAAACTAATGTATGGTGGCTCATCTGTTTCCTCTTTCATGTGACTGTGCCATGCTGAACTTAACTGCAGGTGAAATTGATGTGGGGACTGAAGAACTGTACAAATTCTGAGTTATTGTGGCCTCTTGGCGGCAATTAATACATAGATTTATCAACTCCCCCACCACCACTAGTGTGGGTCATCGGGCCCGATGCTACTGCTAATATCTTATCGGTACCATTTGTTATAACTTCAACCTTTAACAAAACCCCTTAAATGCGTATATCACTTTAAATAATACCACTATTACTCTTTATTTTGCAAGATTAAATTTCAAAATCTCTAATCTAAAACTCTAAATTAAACCACACTACAGAACAGGAAATACTGGGATTGGTGCCAAGCTGCAGCCACAGGAAATCAGGTTCCTGTGTTCTTAAGAGTGAGTGGGTAAGACACACAATCTTGCTGTCTAACTCTCTGTAACTTTAACTCTTTACTTATGCCTCAGGTGAGATTCTCAGGGGTCTAAGGATGCCTGGAATCCTTGAAAATTCCTGTCATACACTCCTCGAGTCTCCTGGCTGACTCGCCAGTCTATTACCTGATTTAGGGTGTTAATAATATTAACTTGGATAGTATGGGTTTTAGGCTCGCCAATCTGTTTGATCAGAAGATAAAAGTTCTTGTCCCGAATCAGGCTCCACAGAAGTTACAAGGACCCTCGGGGGTATGACAGGAAGCTCACACTGAGACAGATATCTAAGAGCTATCAAAGCTAACTTAGAGTTTACTTGACTAACTTAAGGTTAAAATCAAAACCTAATAAACAAAACTAAGAACAAAAGCTTAGGGAAACCAAGCTTAGCCTACTCCCCTTGGTACTTAGAAAGTTAAGAAAAACAAATACAGTTTACTAATAGTAGTAGTCGTAGTAGATAGAATAGAAAAAAAGAGAGAGGAATAGAATAGCATAGACATAGAGAGAGTGAGTACTCTAGCAAGGTGGCTCACGTCTTTTATAGGGCACAAGTGCTGGAAATCCTTCCTCCTATGCCCAAATTTCATTCCTCACACACAAAATGTTAGGGTACGCTTACTCCATAGGCTAGTCTGTTTGTGTGTATTGATGATATGTACATATGCACATATGTTATTTTTGTTCTTTTTAGTCATGTCAATTCTTTCCTTGTGGTGTACCTGTTAAGTCTGTGGGTACAACTTGGAAAAGCCCTATACCATTTTTCCATTATCTATCTGTCCAGATAAAAGGTCTGAGACATATGCATGGGTATTTATCTAGATAAAAGGTCTTAATATAGATATGCTAACTTTGCCTTAGCTTAACATACAGCATATGGCCTGTAGGTCCCTTTGCATTACAGCCAAACTTACTTTAATATAAATTTATAAATCTATTACAATAAACCAAAATACTTTAAACTATAAGAAAAGATATATGCAAGCAAGCAGGTTAATCCTATAGACTACAATGACCTCCTGAGGTCCCTTCCAAACCTGATATTCTATGATTCTAAGCCAATGTTGAGTGTGTGATACAGGTCCCCGATCCAGTAGACATGGGTCTGTTACAGCTGCAGCTAAGGATGCATGACTTTTTAGCTCAAACTGTAACAGCTCATACTTTTGTTTCTGGGGGACTTGGTTCAATCCAGGATGTGTTGAACAAGATGGCTGCTATCACATTAGCACAGCCTGTTTTTCTCCTCTCTTTGCAAAGCCAATGGGCAGTATTTTTTTTTTGAGTGCTCCTTCCCTGAATACATATTCCAACAAGTTTGTTTTTTCAATTAAAGAAAAATTGATATTGATCAATCAGACAGCAGCAAAAGCTTGTGGATACACAGTGCAATGAAACGTTTGTCAGACAAAATGTTAAGAGTTTGCTTTCAAAAAGGTTATGATGAATAGAGAGGTTATTTTTAGAACCATGAAAACAGTATTGGTAACACTCAGGACTTTATCGGGAGTCTTGCAGCAGACCGTGTTTT
>NW_027059221.1:0-2000 GCF_011386835.1 Chrysemys picta bellii | reverse complement strand
CCTGTAAGTGCTGACTCCATCCACAGTGAAGGGCTCTTTGGAGGGTTTCTTTAATGGGTTCAACACTTTCATAGTTTCATAGCATTTAAGGGTCGTTCATTCATCTAGACTCCAAAGCACAGGACATTACATTTCACCCCATGACCACTATATTGAGCATGTTAACTTGAGTTAGATTAAAGCATATCAGTCCTCAGGAGACCAAACGGTTGCATGCCACACACAGAGAACACGAGAGACCAAGGTGTCACCAATGCCTGAGGCCCAGGCAATGGCTCGGAATTGATCAGGTCAGATATGCCACCACTACGACTCCAGAGTCACAACACTGCCTGGCTGGGGATGGGCAGGTCAAGAGCCCCTGACTTACAGCATCGAGTAAGAAGATTAGCTTCCTGGCCACGCTGGTGAGCTCACTCCCATCCAGGCTCTGCAGAAGGTTCTGAACAGCTGAGATGGCCTCCAGAATACTCCCATCATCCATCTCATCCGAGCCCCAAAGGATGGCAGGCAGCAGGGCCTTGACTTGTTCCACCTACACACACACACACACATGGGGGGGCTCATCAGATCTCCCAGCCCTCCAGTGAGTACACGCCACAGTGCCAGGGTTGTGTTTATTCTACCTCATGGCACCAAGTCAGAGAGAAGCTCCGTCTCCACAGTCGGAGGCGTGGTGCTTTAGAATCGATGGGGATGCCTGACGAGGCAATCAGTGAATCCTAACCCTGTCCCGGGTCGTTCTGGCGTAGGGTGGGCAAAGCTGTGGTTTGCTTCGGGGCTTTTCTCTCTTTTCTACGTGCTATTAATTATTATTATAGCAGATGCTGGCAGCAATCTCCATAGTTAAGGCTGGTGGTACACAGTTTCCATTCTAGTTGCTCCTTTTGATACGCTCCTAAAAACATTCCCTTTTTGGATGGAAATGTTCCATGCTGTCTCCCCAGTCAATTGTGATTTTTTCCTGGGGTGATTGCATCTCTGAGCTGTAGGACAGTTTTTCCACTTACAAACAAACAAACGAAAACTTCTAGCCACCTTCTTTTCCCATGCAGACAATCCCCCAAATGGTGAAATTTGGGGAAAAAATCAAACCTGGCCCATGGGGAGTCCTAGGTGAGAGCTGAACCCACTGCAAAGTTTGAGAAACTTGGACCTGGATAGTGCAAGGCATTGAAATATCATTTGGGGGCAGGGTCACAAACACTCTTTAAGAGAGTGCTCTGCCTCTCTCAGGGCCAGAGACTTTGGGGCCAGCCAGCTCCATGCATTAATCAGATGCAGCGGAGGGAGGAGGAGAGAACTATTTTGGGCTATCAGGAAGGTAGGGGAAGCAGGAGCAGGGGGGAGTGGCTCCTAGAGTACCCTGGGAGGGAAGGCAGGGGGAATCTGATGGGGGAAAAGGGCCTCCAGGGAGGAAGCCTTGGGAAGCAGTCCTCCCCCAAGAGAACAAAGAACTCCGCAGAGCCTGGGGGCAAAAAGCTTGCAGAAGGGGTGCCCAGGAAGGGGGCCAAAGTTAAGTTTTCTTACGTTTACTAAGGACAGGGTGGAACCTTTGTTGGGTGAGCTCAGAAGAGGAGATGTGGCAGAAGATCCTGTTTCTGATTTTTAGTCCGTTGGACACTGTCAGGTTTGATTCTGAGCGTTTTATCTTTGGCCTTCAAAGGCTTGTTTGTCTTAATAAATGAGCCTGAATAAGGGTGTTATTGAACGAGGTATTTGTGAAGTCAAGCCGAGGAGGGGAAAACTGAGGCAGTGCTGCAATGTTGGGTCTTGCCACTGGAGGGGGCGATGAGACAGGGCCCTGTGTGCTCGCTAAGGTCTTTAGACCAATCAAGGTCTTCCTTTGTGACAGCACCAGGAATGGTCTCTCCAAGAAGGAACAGGAATGCTGCTGGGATAATTTGCATGCGGGAGAATTAGGGTTACCCTATCTGAACTTTCAAAGAGAGGACACTCCAGGGGGGGGGGGTAGTCCCGCCCCCTAGCCACTCCCTCCC
>NW_027059220.1:0-2000 GCF_011386835.1 Chrysemys picta bellii | reverse complement strand
TCTTTTTTTTTTTTTTAATATTCCTGGTATACACCTCAAACCATGTCTGATAGCAGATTTGGACGGCATCAGAAATGTGCATCCAGGAGCTGTGTAATAGTTTTCTCTGATTTGGCTGAACATTTGAATAATCAGTACAGTGACAATATGAAAGCTGTTAAGAGTCAGAACAATATTAATCAGGAAATGGGCAGGTGTGTGGCTACCCAGTAAATGTATATTGCAAGGGTCGGCAACCTTTCAGAAGTGGTGTGCTGAGTCTTCATTTATTCACTCTGATTTAAGGTTTTGTGTGCCAGTAATACACTTTAACGTTTTTAGAAGGTCTCTTTCTATACGTCTATAATATATAACTAAACTAATGTTGTATGTAAAGTACATAAGGTTTTTAAAATGTTTAAGAAGCTTCATTTAAAATTAAATGAAAATGCAGAGCCCCCGGGACCGGTGGCCGGGACCCAGGCAGTGTGAGTGCCACTGAAAATGAGCTTGCGTGCTGCCTTTGGCACGCGTGCCATAGGTTGTCTACCCCTGGTATATTGTATGACACAAAAACATTCTTCTTTGAGTGATTGCACATGTCCATTCCACTTTAGATCCGTGCATGCCTCGTGCATGGCTGTTGGAGAACTTTCCCCTCCCTATGACCGGTTGAAGCGGTTTGAGTGTTCTGTCACTGCACGCCACTGCATGCTGGTATAAGAGGGCAGAGCTGCCCCTGACCCCTCCCAGTTTCTTCTTACCATCAGTGATGGTATTGGAAGTCTTGCTATTGTCAGTTTATTTCCCTCCCTCTTTGCATAAAGTCTGTTTCTTGTTCAGTAGTTAGTTACAGTGTATAGTTAATGATAGGTTTTAGTTTTTGGTCTCTTTTGGACCAAATTTGATTCTCTGGTCCGGAACTGGTAGAGAGAGTCATACCTCTCTGTCTCTGGGGTTTGTCATAAAAACATAAAAATGGCCATACTTCAGACCATAGGTCCATCTAACCCAGGTTCCTGTCTTCCCACAGTGGCCAATGCCACGTTCTTCAGGCGGAATGACAGAACAGGTAATCATCAAGTGATCCATCCCCTGTTGCCCATTCCCAGATTCTGGCAAACAGAGGCCAGTTACACCGTCCCTGCCCATCTTGGCTAATAGCTATTGATGGACCTAGCCTCCATGAATTTATCTAGTTCTTTTTTTGAACCCTGTGTGACAGACCCAGACCAGTGGGGTACAGGAGTCTGGTAGAGGGCAAATATACTGGTCACTGGATGAGTAGTTTTCTGTTCCCTGAGTGACCAGAGCAGGGGCTGCACTGGAGTAATCAGGAACCTGCTAGATCCAGTTAAGGCAGGCAGGCTAATTAGGACACCTGGAGGGTGTGCTGCTGGAGGACTGAGGAGCACCAGCATTACCAGACACCAGGAGGAAGGTCCTGTGGTGAGAATAAGGAAGGTGTTTGGAGGAGGCCATGGGGAAGTAGCCCAGGGAGTTGTAGCTGTCATGCAGCTGTTACAGGAGGCACTCTAGACAGCTGCAGTCCACAGGGCCCTGGGCTGGAACCCGGAGTAGAGGGCGGGCCCGGGTTCCCCCCAAACCTCCCAATTGACCTGGACTGTGGATTCTTCCAGAAGGGAAGATCTCTGGGCTGTTCCCCAACCCACATGGTGAATCTCTGAGGCAAGAAAATCCGCCAATAAGCGCAGGACCCACCAAGACAGAGGAGGAACTTTGTCACACCTGTTATAGTCTTGGCCTTCACAACATCCTCTGGCAAAGAGTTTCACAGGTTGACTGTGTGTTGTGTGAAGAAATAGTTCCTTTTGTTTGTTTTTCAACCTCCTGTTTTAAGTCCTGTTAGCTGTGTGCCAGGCCAGTGCCGGTCAGTGACCCACACCCCAGCTTCCTAAAATGTTGGGGGAGTTTCACATCAGTGAGAAATATTGCCTTTTATAGACGTTTTAAACCTCACTCAAAAAAAATAGAACTGTGAGACTTAAATATTTCCTTAT
>NW_027059219.1:0-2000 GCF_011386835.1 Chrysemys picta bellii | reverse complement strand
CTGAAGCAATTATTTCAGTGTGTAAAATTGAGGTCAGTGCTGATTGACTGGAAATATTAGTGTGAATGGACAGAGAGAGGATGCTAGTTGGTGGGAAGTAGGAGATGAGTGAACAGAGATGGATGAGGAAATGAGGGAGTGAATTTGTGGCTGGGTAGAAACAGATGAGATCCCTTTGGACAACACCACTGGCTGAGCAACTTCATGATCTGGGAGCTCTTCCATCAGAAAGGAAGATCCTGGGTTTTGGCTGGGCTCCTTGTTACTTTTGGAATATCTGATGTTCTTTTAGCTGGGGATTTATTGGAGACTCCGGAGAAGCCTGTGGCTAATTTAGCCTTTTTTGAGGCCTCCAGAGTTAGCTGTGATGCCAGGGCTTTGTATAACCTCCTCAACGAATGTGTGAGGGAGTAGGACTGATGCTGGGAGCACTTGTGTCTCATTTACTATGTTTGCCCCTTTGTGACTTACAGGAGATGATTAAGAAAGAACCCCGGGACTCTCTCTCCAGCACCATACGGCTCCAGGCCATGGCCATCATTATTGAGCTGAGGTAACGTGACTTCTCATTTAACTGCCCAGCCTTCAAACCTGGCTTCTCACTCCATGCTCGGTGGGACCAGAGTTGCCAATAGCAGTCCCTCACTTCATGCCTTTTTCTCTTTAGATGCTGAGGACTCTTTGGGGAGGAGCTGGGGGACTATTGCATGGCTGACTGATGATTTTCTACCCAGTAACTTTGTAATCCTCTTTACTCCACATGTGATTCAAAGCCAAGAGTCTCTGCAGACATTTTGAGATGATTTTCTTTCTGGAGGTGTCAGCTGAGTCATTTCCTTCACTCTCTTCTGTAGCGTTTCTGAGCCGGATTTACTATTCGGGTCACCAGTCCCTGCCCTCCCGTGCTTTTCCTGTATTCTGTTAATCTTTGCCAGTGTCTTACTCTTCTACATTGTTACTGTTCACATGATCTTGTTCTCTTGTATAGTCCAGATGTCTCTTAGTCTCACACTCCTTCAGCATAACCCTCAGTTCATGTGCTCACCATCTGATGCCTCCGTTACGCTTCAGCACCTCAAAGTCCAATCCAGGCTTCTTCCTTTTACCAGCAAAAAGCATGTGGTGAAGGCCATGAGCTCCCACCAGAGATGGGTCCTGCTGAGAACATTCCTCAAGAGCGTGTTTTCCCTGCCACTTCTAGTGACATTGCAGGTGCAAGGAGTAATCAGGGGTATAAGCGGCCAGTACACAAAGGTAACTGAAGAATGGTTTCCTGTTACTTACTTTGGGCCCATATTGGTGATATGTGACTACACTGTCAGCGAAATTTCTCATGGAACGCCATTGTGGAGTATCAGTTGGGGACTTTAGCCCCGGTGACGTGGCCCTGATCATTCGTCCCATGCATACAGCAAGTAGCTGCCACATTCCCAATTATGAAAATGATCCATCCGTTTTCAATTTACTAGGGAACTACTGGGGATCCCAATCTGGGTGGTGAAGCTAGAATGAGGCATGTGGAATGAGGAAAACGTACTTAGTGCTTGCCCCAGAAATGGGGCTGGCTATTGTTTGATCACTGACCGGGTATTTCTGATGTGTGGCACCTCCCACAGCTAGGTCCTCTTGCATGAAGGGGCTGAATAAAGTTAGGGTCCTGCGGCACTCGATACAGCCACATTTTCAGCCTGAACTTTACTTTAGTCCCTACCTGTGACCTGCAATTATTTGCAGTTACACCTTAGCTCACGTGGGCACCTGAAATACCTGATTTCATACCTAAATCCAGTACTTTGGCATCGAAGTGATCAACTTGACGGGTGAAAAGACCAGTAGGAGCAAAGCTGCTCCTGCAAATTGTGGGTGTAAATATGGTGGCAAATCTTTAAACATCTGACCCGTACTGTCAGAGTTGCTAAAGCTTTCAGTGCCTGCGCTTTTTTAATTCTGAAAAGCCATTTATGGCCCTAAAGTTGAGGGGAGAGAAATTACGGACACTG
>NW_027059218.1:0-2000 GCF_011386835.1 Chrysemys picta bellii | reverse complement strand
TCAGTTCGAGATGCCTGTACCCCAAACGCCCCAGAACTTTGATGGCTGTTGGAAATCTGGATCCAAATCTGGGGCTCGATTCATGACTGTGTTAATCCACTTCTATGCCACTGAAGTGTTTTGGCTAGATTCCAGTCACCACTTGATAGAGCCATTTTACTCTGGGGGTCAAGGCCCTGATCCAGCACAACATTTACGCACATCTGTAACTTTCATCAGGCGAGTAGTCCCACGGAAGCCCCTGGGATTATTCATCTGCTTAGAATAATGTACGTGCTTAAATGCTTTCCTGGATCAGGGCCAAACAAAGGGCTTTGTCCAGTAAAGAGGGATGAGAGCAGAAGCCAGGAAGCAGAATGGAAAGTTAAGAGTGTTATTAACATGTATTTCAGTTGCACAGTTGGACAGAAAGAATGTGGAATGGACTGAACAGAGGAACAAGGAATTTCTGGCTGCTTGGAGCCCCACTGTGGTTTGCAACAGCCCCTCCAGGATCGCAGAGGTAATCACATTCTGGCACTAATGACCATTCTACATTGGTGTCAGTACAATACGGTATCGCACAGCTCCAAACTACTTCCTGTCCCTGGATCGCCCATCTCTATTGTGTATGGCTTACCCAAGAATTACAGCTCCCGCCCTTACTCATGGCTAGAAATGACATTCTCAGAAAGAAACAAGATGGGTGAGGTCCAATTTTTTTATTGGATCAACTTCTGTGGGTGAAAGAGACAAACTTTTGAGCCATACAGAGCTCTTCTTCAGACAGAGACAGAAGAGCTCTGTGTAGCTCAAAAGCTGGTCTCTCTCACTACCAGAAGTTGGTTCAATAAAAGATATAACCTCACCCACCTTGTGTCTCTAATACCCTGGGACCGACACAGCTACAACAGTGAAGACAACAAGTGCTCATAAAGAGTGATCTACTCTGCAGCAAGTGGTTCTCAACCTTTCCAGACTATTGTACCTGATTTCAGTCCCAGGGGGCGGGGTTCGGGCTTCAGCTTGAGCCCCGGGCGGTGGTAAGGTGGCCGGGTGCCCGGTTTTCGACCAGAAAATCTGGTTGAAAAGGGGATCTGATAGTGTCCGGTCAGATCTACTGACTGGACACCCAAAGTCCAGTTACTGCGGGTGAGGGAGGTGGGGAGGTGCCAGGTCATCACCCGCACCAGCCCCTACTCAACCGGGGCCGCCACCTACCCACATCATGCGGCTGCAGCTCCCAGCAGGCAAATTGCTCCTGACCTGGGCGGGGAAGAGGGGAAGAGCAGTGAGCAACAGTGGAAGGGGAGAAGAGGCCCAAATGGGGGGCAGGGCCTCGGGGGGAAGAGGCGGGGCAGAAGAGGTCCAGCACTCCTGCATGAGTGTCCGGTTTTTAAATATTACAAAGTTGACAAACCTAGGCAGTGGGCTTGGCTTGGGCTTCAGCTTCTGCATGTATCTTAGATTTGCGGGGGCCCTGCTTTCCACCCCCAATGGCGACCCTAAACTTGTGACCCCCCTAAACCCATCCCATGACCCCCCTGGGGGTTGCCACCCCCAGATTGAGAAACACTGATATAGTAGATAGTATAAACAAGTCATTGTCTGTATGAAATGTTAGTTTGGACTGACTTTGCTAGTGCTTTTTATGTAGCCTGTTGTAAAACTAAGCAAATATCTAGATGAGTTGATGTACCCCCTGTACCCCCAGGGACGGCAAGTTATGTGGGCCCATGGTGCCCGGGCTTGAGAAAATTCAGGGCCCAGGGGACCCAACTCCACCAATGTTCGGGGCCGGGTCTCTCTCCCAGCCCCGCCTGCCGCCCCCACGCACCTCTCCCGGCCCCGGCTGCCGCCCCCGCGCGCCTCCCCCAAGCGCCCCTGCCTTCCCTGGGCAGCGGGCGGCTGCCCCCTGCAGCTCCGCACTGTGCTCCCTCGCCAGCCGCTGCCGCAGCCGGCTACAAGGAAGCGGCGCCGGGGGCAGGCTGAGGCGGCTGCTGCGCCTGCGGAGGGAGGAG
>NW_027059217.1:0-2000 GCF_011386835.1 Chrysemys picta bellii | reverse complement strand
GCCGAGATGGAGGTGGCCCACGTTCAGTCTGGGCAGGCAGGACACAGCCCATGAGAGGAGCCAGGCAGTGCAGCTCTGGGTTTGCTTCTGCTGGAAGGCCAGCCCTCAGCCCAGCCGCGTGGGCCAGCAGGAGGCATCCCCAGGGCAGGAGCTGGGGGATAGCTGCCCCAGCAGCTCAACTGGTGCCGGAGGGGAGAGCAGCCGTTCCCTGGAGGCTCCCTGCAACACGGAGGCCGAGTGCTCCTCCACTGCAGGTGAGGAGACCCCCTGGGCATGGGGAGGAGCAAGAGGACATTAACACCCAGTCACTCTGTCAGAGTCATTGGGGAGATCCCTGCCCAGGGGTCTGGCCTGAGCCACGTGAGCCCAATGACGTCAGCGGGAGTCACAGAGCCGCCCCTGCAGTGGGGCATGGGGGGAGCTGCTGGGAAGTGAGTCCCTGATGCTTTGGGGCAACTCCCAGGAAGGATGGGACAGTGAAGGGCCTCATCTGTCATGGGGCCATAGGGCTGAGGGGTCTGTGGGAGGGGCAGTGTGGGGATCTCTCTGCCATGAGGCCCTGGCGCTGAGGGGTCTGTGAGAGGGGTAGTGTGGGGATCTGTCTGCCCTGGGGCCTGGGGCTAAGGGGTCTGTGAGATGGGCAGTGTGGGGATCTCTCTGCCATGTGGCCCTGGCGCTGAGGGGTCTGTGAGAGGGGCAGTGTGGGGAATCTCTCTGCCTTTGGGTGCTTACATGGGAGGGGGAAACATTAAATCTTCTCTCCCCATCCCTTCACACCCCTGTCCTTCCTCTTCCCCACTCCCCAGCAAGAGTCACCCTCTGCCCTTGTCTCTCTGACGCAGAGACCCCCACGGACCAGTCAGAGAAGAAGGACCTTGCCCCTGAGGAAAAGGCAGAGGAGGATGAAGATCTGGCCACAGAAGGAGAGGAAGAGGAGGAAGACCTAGAGACACAGGAGGAGGAGAAGCAGGAAGAGGAAGTCCTGACCACAGAAAAAGAGGAGGAGGTGGAGGACCCAGCCATAAAAGAGGAGGAGGACATGACCACAGAGGAGGAGAAAGACCTGGACACAGTGGAGAAGGAGGAGGAGGAGAACGTGTCTGCAGAAGAGGAAGAAGAGGAGGAGAAGGAGGAGAATATGTCTGCAGAAGAGGAAGAAGAGGAGGAGGAGGAGGAGAACGTGTTTGCAGAAGAGGAAGAAGAGGAGGAGGAGGAGGAGAACGTCTCTACAGAAGAGGAAGAAGAGGAGGAGGAGAACGTGTCTGCAGAAGAGGAAGAAGAGGAGGAGGAGGAGGAGAACGTGTCTGCAGAAGAGGAAGAAGAGGAGGAGGAGGAGGAGAACGTGTCTGCAGAAGAGGAAAAAGAGAAGGAGGAGGAGGAGAACGTGTCTGCAGAAGAGGAAGAAGAGGAGGAGGAGGAGAAGAACGTGTCTGCAGAAGAGGAGGAGGAGGAGGAGAACCTGTCTGCAGAGGAGGAGGAGAACTTGTCAGCAGAGGAGGAGGAGATCTCCATAGAAGAGGAATAGGACTTGACCACAGAGAAGGAGGAGGAAGAAGAAGGTAAAGGAAGAGGAAGAGAAGGACGTGGCCCTGTTGGAGGAACACCTGATCATGGAGCAAAAGGAAGAAGAGAAGGACCTGGCCATGGAGCAGGAAGAGGAGGAAGAGGAGCACCTGCCTATGGAGGAAGAGGAGGAGGACCTGGCCATGGGAGTGGAGCACCTGGCCATGGAGCAGGTGGAAGAGGAGGAGAACCTGGCTACAGAGGAGGAAGAGGAGGACCTGGCCATGGAGAAGGACCACGCCACAGAGGAGGACAAGGAGGACCTGGACCAGGAGGAGGAGAAGGAAGAGGACCTGCTAATAGAGGAGGACAAGGATGTGGCCATGCCGGAGAAAGAAGAGAAGGAAGAGGGGGTACTGGCTACGGAGGAAAAAGAAGTGGAAGAGGATTAGGACTTGGCCACGGAGAAGGAGCAGGAGGAAGAGGACTTGGCAACA
>NW_027059216.1:0-2000 GCF_011386835.1 Chrysemys picta bellii | reverse complement strand
CAAGGAGGAAGGTGGAGAGGAGAGCTGAATTGCGTGTGTGCGCGTGTGGTGGGAAGGAAAGCTTGGAGCAGCCAGGGCTTTTGGGGCAGGGCACAGCAATGGATGTGGTGGAGGGCTGGGCATCAGAGCAGTGGTAGAGGCATGTGTGTGTGTATGGGGTGTCCACTTTCCAAACACTAGGGCTTTGAAAACAGAGTTCGATGACTAGAGCTCTGAAGAAGAACTGGCTTTTGAACAATTCAGGGTTTTTATTTTCCTGTGATCCCTTGATGTATAACGGATTGTCCTCAAAGGGGCCTTTGCTTTCTGGGAGTTCAGAGACACTGAGAGCAGAAACACAAGTGGCATAACTGGTGGGAAGGGAAGTCGAGCCACCTGTGTCCTTCTGCACGCATAACCCCCTCCCATTGCCCCACAATTATTCCCCAGGACTGTTCCACTAGGTGGAGGGAGGGAGCTCTTCTTCCCTCCACTTTTCCAGGGTCAAGGGAAGGAACCCCAAACTCCACTCCTTCTCCACACTGCAGTGGGAAAGGGGTAGGCTCACCCTTCCCTTGGTGTGTTTGCTTCCAGGGGAAGAGGGAGGCCAGAACAGAACTGGGGAGCGTGGGGAAGAAAGGAGAGCATCAGAGCTCGACAGTGGGAAGTCTAGGGGAGCTTCTACTCTCCCTCCCTGCTAAAAAAAAAAAAAAAAAAAAAAAAAAACCCTCACAGCCAAGCTCTCTAATTATGTCCCCTCTTCAAACAATTGCCCCCACTGACTCCGTGTTAATCCTTGTGCTTGTCCTGCATCCTTGAGCTGCCAGGGGATTGGAGGACTGGTCTGATCTGTACAGACAGAGAAACAGGAGACAAGGAGATGATGTAAAGATAGTGAAGGGGCTGACATTCAGCTACTGCCTTCTGTGACCATGGTAATTCTTGCCAAAGGAGCAGTGGTTGAGGAGAGTTGGGCTGTAGAACATGGGGATGCCAAAACATTATTTGGCCAGAGAGAGCGAGTGGTTAAAGTACCCACCTCATGGGCAGGAGACCCTGCGTCCCAGCCCCCCGCGCCAATCATTCTTTCTTTATCCACAGTGGAGCAGCTTCAACAGGAGAAACATGATATCCCAGAGGCCAGAGCACTCTCCTCAGAGGTGGGAGAAACCTGTTTAAATCCTTTCTTCCCTCTCTGCCAGGGATGGGGAATGGAACCAGGCAAGTTCTCTAACCACTGGGCCAAAAGTTATCAAGGGGGCAACAGCACCACAGCTTCCTCCTTCCGCCATTTTGTGCAGAACGAGGACGGTGTCTAATTCATTCCCTCAAGAAACTGCTACTAAGCCAGGAGAGGGGTACCTGTGTGTGGATTGCTAGGAGAGAGAGTCACATACATCCAGGTGGAAGGGAGGTGCCTATCTGTGAGGCAGGGGCAGTGCTTAGCAAATCAGTGGGTCCCATTGGCAAGCTTAGGGGACTCCTCACCTGGCATCAGGCGGGCTGTTGTGGAATGCATTTGAAGGTGCCGATCTGTCCCCGTTCATTCTACAGGGAGATTGTGGAAGCCCCTTCACTGGAGGTATTCAAAAGGAGGCTAGAGAGCCAGATGGATGGTTTGGGCACAACAAATCCTGCCTCTTGGCAGGGCGTGAGACTCGATGACCCTTGCGGTCCCTTCAACCGCTATGGTTCTGTGATTCTACAGGGAGGGACCTAACTTGGCTTTCTGGACTGCAGTGCTGTGCTTGTTTTTGTTTAGGTACCTAAAAGGTAGATGCCATGATGCTCGGAGCTGCACTGCCTGAGTCCCTTAAACACAGCGGGCCAGATGATCATCCCCACAGACATGCCGAATAGCATCATATCCCACCATTGCTCCCGTTGATGTGAATAGCACCACCGCCCGGCTGGGGTAAGTTTGCTGCCCAAGTGAGAAAAGGTATCGGATCGGGTGCTCTGAGTGAAGGAACTTTTTTTGGTTTCTTCTTCAGAAAGGCCGGGCTGTAAACCTGGGCTTG
>NW_027059215.1:0-2000 GCF_011386835.1 Chrysemys picta bellii | reverse complement strand
CTGATTTTTGAAGCCTCAGGCACATTGCTGGCTGTGCTAAAATAATAATAAAAAAACCAGCTTGATGATAAATGGTAGGTAATCCATCATGTCATCCTCTGACTGTAGTATACCGGCAATAAGGTGATATTGCTTTAAATAGTCTGTAAGCTCTCTAGTGGTGCTCACAGTGTTCTGTGTTTTAGAAGCTGCCAGGGCAGCAATGTGTATGTTTGGGATATTTTTACTACACATGGTTATTGGGGACTCATCTTTGCCCATATGAGTTCCTTTAATAACAATACTTGTGCTGAGAACAAAAGACACAACTCATGTGGTTTGGATAACGTATTTGCATTACATAAGCACCGTGTGATGTCACAATCCTTAAAGTCCTCTATGTACGTAAGGATTCATCACACTAACGCACTGGATAAAGTCAACACAGATGTCTTCATTAGTATGCATGTTTGGTCAGTTCAGTGCAACTTTGTGTTCCAGCATATTCTATTCCATGAGTTTAAGATTACAGATGAATGAATATGCAGACTAAATTTACTGACCCAGAATATCGCCTGGCCTTGCATCTACACGATGTCATTTGCAACTGAGCACAACAAACACCTGGCAAACATTTTATTTCAAACTTCAACCACTTTTGAGTTACTTTGGAGCAAAAAAGCATGGACTTAATCTGTCACTTTATTCACATGCAGAAGTTGGAGAGCAGGGGAAGTTCTCTGGCCTGCGTTATACAGGAGGTCAGACCGGATGATCACAGTGTTCCCTTCAGGCCATGAAATCTATGAATCCATGAGTTAGCCGGAAGGAAGCGGGGAGAAACAACAACAGGATGTTTTAATACAAACTGTCTCAGAGCAGGGATGTATGCAGTGTAGTTCTGGCCTTGTTGACCCCAGGATATTAGAGAGAAAAGGTGCATGGTTTACTATCTTCCTTTGGACCAACTTCTGTTGGTGAGAGATACACATTTTCAAGCCAAACAGAGCTCTTCTTCAGGGCTGGGAAAGGTACTTGAATGGGGGTCCATTACAATATGTCCTAGCTATTTACGCCAAGCAATCTGTTCCACCTGGCATTTAACTATGACTCTCAAAGTACCTTTCCTGGGCCTGAGAAAGAGCTCTGTGTGGCTCAGATGTTTGACTCTCTTACCTACAGAACTTGGTCCAATAAAGGATATTGCCTCACGCATCTTGTCTCTCTGAGCATGGTTCATAGCTGCAGTAAGTCAGTCAGTCGTAGCAAATGCTGTAGGAACAGCTCACACCCTGCCTGTCATTATCAATTGACAGTTTACTGAAGTCTTTGCAAGAGAGGTGGGTTTTATGGAGGGATCTGAAGGAATTGTGTGAAGATTGAGAGCGGATTCTGACCTTGCTCTCACCAGTGCAACTCCCTGGGCATCAGGGGAGAGACACGTGGTTCTCACTGGAGAAAGCGAGAGCAGGGTCCAGCCTGGAGCTCATGAGATAATAGCTGAGACGTGTACAAGTAAATGGAACAAGAGGTTCATGAATAGAGCAGGTCACAAAGTTTCCAGTGGAATAGATCTCCATCCAAACTGGAATAAAACATTGCACGGAACCATGTTACTTATCTCAGTACTTTGAATGGAAACCAGTCAGGCTCCCTGTGCACGGCTGCTCACCTGAGGGGCAGCTACAATGCCCAGTTCCCAGGCTTCCCACTCCAGGGTCCTCTTCCTGTGTGCTTCCTCTAGACTGCCCCTCTCCTCATATACCCCCAGGTTCCCCCCAAAGTCTCTTTCTCTCAGGACCCAGAAAAGAAATGTCGGGTGGAATAGCCCATCCGCTCATTATTTTGGCCACCAATTCAGCCTAATATCTTATATACCAATTTTGATCTATTAATTTCTGGTTCCACATCTTCTGTTTTTACCAAGCATGATTTCAACATATTCCTTGAGTTATGGACCTAATTTAGTCTCTCTGTCTAGTTCTTTGCACCTGTTTATAATATTTATTATTGAAAACTGC
>NW_027059214.1:0-2000 GCF_011386835.1 Chrysemys picta bellii | reverse complement strand
ATGGTGCATAATGCGGGCTCGTTAATATTGGCAATTGCAATAGGAACATAGGACAGGAAGTGATCCCCCCCCCCCAGGTCATTGAGTCCAGTCTACTGCTGTTGCAGGCAGCAACATGATAAAATCCCATTCATAAACTTATTCAGTTCCACTTTAAATCTAGTTAGGTTGTATAACTCCACTAGCTCTAGTGGGAGGTGGTTCCTGAACGTCACTCCTCTGATGGTTAGAAACGTTCTTCCACTTTCCAGGCTAACTTTATTCATGGCCATTTTATACCCATAAATAAGAAACAGGCCAGGGCTAGCTGACCCTGGTTTCAATCCACCGACCACTGGGTTATTATGGGAGTCGCACACTTCCAGCATTCTACTGAGAGGGTGTCTGCAGTTTGTTGTAATCAGTAAGGCCAGACTGCAAGAGATTCTGTTTGTAAATCACAGGCCTCTTATACTTGATTTAAAGGTGAATTGTAGTTACCATTAGTGCTTTAGGTTGGGTGCCCTCTGTAGATTGAAACTCAAGTAAAAGGATGCTGAAATCATACAAATACCTGGGCTGTTCTGAAATTGCGTCTCAATAGAGGACACTGTTAAATATACAGGTCCATACATTTTATATTCTCTCTCATTAGACTGTGCTCAACTCCCAGTGTGCTAAGATCACAGAATCTCCATTCCAGCACTACTGTTACAGAATTTTAAGGAGGCCAGGACTGCAGAGAACAGCACATCTCAATCATGTGGGTTCAGAGAGAGAACTCAGGGCCTAGTATGTGGAAAATATTTCCATGAAACTCGTAGATCATGTGAAATTCACTCTGATTCCAGTGCAGACTCAGATATGGGCTTATAAAAAGTATAAAAAGTCAAGGAGGGTAATGGACAAAGTTGACAATGCAGATGATTCTTAGGGAGAACTGATTAAACAATGTCAGAATAACCACTGCATGGGCCTCTGACAAAATGCCAAGATGGAAACAGCCCATCGCCTAATATACCATTGTTTTCATTCTCCAATTGGTGGAGACTGAATTGTCTATAGAAGGTAGATCAAGAACATCTCTTCTCCGGTCTCATAACACAAGAACAGGAGAAAAATCAATCAAATTAAAAGTTAGGAAATTCAAAATCAAGACAAGTCCATTTTCACAAAATGTATGATTATTCTAGAGAACTCATTGCCACAAGAAGTAATTGTGGTCAAGAATTTAGTGAGGTTCAAAAAGGGATAGGGTATTGATATGCATATGCAGAATATCAAGAGTTATAATTAAAGAAAATATTTTTGGGAGAGAGATTAAATCTCATGCTTGAAGGTTTAAACTAATCTCTAACTATTGGAGATTAGGAGGAGATCTAATGTTGGGGGCAGATTCTCCCACATCTGCCTTCTGTGAGGCTCTAACACTTTCCTTAGAAGCATCTGGTATAAACCACTGTCATAGACAGGCTATTAGATTAGATAGACCTTGTGTCTGATCCTGTCTGGCAATTCCTATGTTTCTGAGACGGAGGGGAACCGGTAGCTTCTACAGGTTAGTTCAGTCATGGAACAAGAGTCTGCCCCAGAACTTCCCCACACTCTGCAGGGTTATGATTAGGAAGCTGTGACCATAAGACAATTCACACTTGCCCCTGTGGATGGGGATCCCGGTCGTCGGCGGGCAGGATCGAACCTAGGACCTCTGCAGCTTAGTGCATGAGCCTCTACCACATGAGCTAAAAGCCACATGGCTCTTAATTAAGAGGCACACTCATTAATCTCTCTCTAAGTGATCTCAGGGCCACCAGATGGGACAGAACACCGCACCCAGGAGGTGTGTGGGTTACATATCTACACCAGGTTACAAGTTAAGGACATGATCCGCCAACGAGCCAGACCCCTGCCCCAATAAGGGGCTTGTGCCCCTATGTCATTTATGTGCTTTGGGAAATCCTATCAGCATAAGGGCCAGATCCTCTTCTTGTATAAATGTATGAAGCTCCACTGGCTTCAGT
>NW_027059213.1:0-2000 GCF_011386835.1 Chrysemys picta bellii | reverse complement strand
GGAATGACACCAATTTTGACCAGTTATGGTTCTGATCCAATGACTTCAGTAGAGCTCCACCTATTTACTAAAGCTGGGGGTCTCACCCATTAGCGCCAATGGACCTAATGCTGATTTTCACCTGCTGGGGAGCTGGCCCTGTGGATTGCAATGTAGTGATGCTAGCTTACATGGACTGGAGCTGGAGCACAATTCATTTCAGTGAAGCAAAGATGATTTACACCCGCTGGAGATACAGCCACCTCGATGGACGTGGCACTCCATCGAGTTACGTTAGCTGGGGTTTCTGGCCCATTGACATCAGTGGAGTGATGCTGATTCACACTGGCCAATTGTGTTTCACTTAACCATCAGTTTCGACACTGATTTATATTAATGTTGCATTGACGTAAAACACTCTGAGGACTGCACTGTTTTTTCCAGATTAAATAGGGGATTCTGGTTATTTCCCTAACATCGTTTTTTGCCTTTTTAATGGCAGATTTTGATACCCTTACCCACACTTTTTCAGCAGGTAGCCCTGTGGAAGTCAATGAGACCAATCTCAGAGTAAGAGGCTAGTCAGTGTAAGGACATCAGAATTGAGCCTATAGTTTCGAGATGCACTAACATATTGCTATGTATCGGATAAAGCCCCTTCTTGTCTGTCTTGTGTGCATTAAAATTCTTTTTAGTTTATTTGGAACCTACGTCTATCTTGTTTTACTTGCACCAAGTAGTACTTGATCTCATTGAGGCTACTGGTATGAGTAAGTACCAGTCAATGTGAGCAAGGATCATAGACTCACGCCCGCAGTGACCTGGTTTGATTTGTCGTGACTTTGGACACAATGGGCCAAACATAGCCCTGGCACAAAAGAATGATGCCAGAGATGAATTTGGCCTGAAAGTGAAGATATTGAAAGGGGAAAAAAGGGAAAAAGAGTAAATGCTATTGTCCAGCACTGGTTATGCCAGTAATGTTCATGTTGAAATAATTCCCCAAAGTTAGGAGAACTTTGTAGAAAGCATCCATTATTATGGATTATAATAAGCTGCTGTGGGTCTCATTAAAACATTATTTTTTAAGCAATTCTGTCATTATCTAATTAGGCAAGAAAATGTATTGGGAATAGTTAGGAAAACAACATATGACTCATTACACAGATATAATGTCAATATTAACACTTGCTCTGCCAGAGTAATGAATAAGTAAACATATTTGTAGTTTAACTGGAGTTAAGAAATTAGCCGAGACAGTTTGTACGGGGGCACCTTCTCCCAGAGAACAGCTGTGTATAAAAAAATAGCTGCCCCTTCTCATTAAAATCAATCTGAAAAAGCTATACCAGCCCCGTTGTCATTCATTAAGGGCCTGAGCATTGACCATTGGACTCAATGGAGTCTTTCCATGGACTCCAGGGCATATTAGTTCAGTACCATAGATCCCAGTCCTGGGCATTCTTATGTGAGTGTTTCAATTTACACATGTGAGTAATCCCTTTGACGTCAATTGGACTACTCGCATGAGTAAAATTAAGCACGTGCACATGTGTTTGCAGGATTAGAGAACTTGGAAAGCACAAGCAAGGTTGTCAACACAAATGCTTCAAAGACAACCTAAAACAGAATCTCAACTCATGTAACATAAATATAGATAAGTTTGAAGACACAGCCAAGGAGAGACCTGAAAGGACAACAACTATCAAACAGTTTGAGAAAGACGCACAAGAAAAACTGATTGAAAAAACGGTCAAGCATCATGCCAAGTCTTCATCGGGAGCCTGCATATTTCTAAGTGACATCCATTTAGAATCTTGCTCCTTGCAAATTGGGCTTTACAGCCACAAGGGAGCATACGAGATGCCATGATGGCATTGCTGGATACAATGGACGGCCATACAGTCTCTCCCCAGATATGTTCAAAGATGATGTTCACAGAATTTTGGGTCAGAGAACGTTAAGACGTTTCAGCTACACCCACAAAGGCCCGTCAGGTAACTAATTGCCATTTGAAATGT
>NW_027059212.1:0-2000 GCF_011386835.1 Chrysemys picta bellii | reverse complement strand
AAGGCCCGGCTTGACAAAGCCCTGGCTGGGATGATTTAGCTGGGAATTGGTCCTGCTTTGAGCAGGGGGTTGGACTAGATGACCTCTTGAGGTCCCTTCCAACTCTGATATTCTATGATTCTATGAAAGGCAAAGGCACAAAATGAGCTCAAACTAGCTACAGGAATAAAGGGAAACAAGAAGACTTTTTATCAATACATTAGAAGCAAGAGGAAGACCAAGGACAGGGTAGGCCCACTGCTCATTGAGGGGGGAGAAACAGTAACAGGAAACTTGGAAATGGCAGAGATGCTTAATGACTTCTTTGTTTCGGTCTTCACAGAGAAGTCTGAAGGAAGGCTTAACATAGTGAATGCTAATGGGAAGAGGGTAGGATTAGAAGATAAAATAAAAAAAGAACAAGTTAAAAATCACTTAGAAAAGTTAGATGCTTGCAAGTCACCAGGGCCTGATGAAATGCATCCTAGAATACTCAAGGAGCTAATAGAGGAGGTGTCTGAGCCTCTAGCTATTATCTTTGGAAAATCATGGGAGACAGGAGAGATTCCAGAAGACTGGAAAAGGGCAAATATAGTGCCCATCTATAAAAAGGGAAATAAAAACAACCCATGAAACTACAGACCAGTTAGTTTAACTTCTGTGCCAGGGAAAATAATGGAGCAAGTGGTTAAGGAAATCATCTGCAAACACTTGGAAGGTGGAAAGGTAATAGGGAACAGCAAGCATGGATTTGTAAAGAACAAATCATGTCAAACCAATCTGATAACTTTCTTTGATAGGATAATGAGTCTTGTGGATAAGGGTGAAGCTGTGGATGTGGTATACCTAGACTTTAGTAAGGCATTTGATACAGTCTCGCATGATATTCTTATCGACAAACTAGGCAAATAGAACTTAGATGGGGCTACTATAAGATGGGTGCATAACTGGCTGGATAACCATACTCAGAGAGTAGTTATTAATGGTTCCCAATCCTGCTGGAAAGGTATAACAAGTGGGGTTCCGCAGGGGTCTGTTTTGAGACCGGCTCTGTTCAATACCTTCATCAACAACTTAGATATTGGCATAGAAAGTACGCTTATTAAGTTTGCAGACGATACCAAACTGGGAGGGATTGCAACTGCTTTGGAGGATAGGGTCATAATTCAACATGATGTGGACAAATTGGAGAAATGGTCTGAGGTAAACAGGATGAAGTTTAATAAAGACAAATGCAAAATGCTCCACTTAGGAAGGAACAATCAGTTTCACACATACAGAATGGGAAGAGACTGTCTAGGAAGGAGTACGGCAGAAAGGGATCTAGGGGTTATAGTGGACCACAAGCTAAATATGAGTCAACAGTGTGATGCTGTTGCAAAAAAACCAAACATGATTCTGGGATGCATTAACAGGTGTGTTGTGAGCAAGACACAAGAAGTCATTCTTCCACTATACTCTGCGCTGGCTAGGCCTCAACTGGAGTATTGTGTCCAGTTCTGGGCACCGCATTTCAAGAAAGATATGGAGAAATTGGAGAGGGTCCAGAGAAGAGCAACAAGAATGATTAAAGGTCTTGAGAACATGACCTATGAAGGAAGGCTGAAAGAATTGGGTTTGTTTAGTTTGGAAAAGAGAAGACTGAGAGGGGACATGATAGCAGTTTTCAGGTATCTAAAAGGGTGTCAGAAGGAGGAGGGAGAAAACTTGTTCACCTTAGCCTCTAAGGATAGAACAAGAAGCAATGGGCTTAAACTGCAGCAAGGGAGGTTTAGGTTAGACATTAGGAAAATGTTCCTAACTGTCATGTTAAACACTGGAATAAACTGCCTAGGGAGGTTGTGGAATCTCCATCTCTGGAGATATTTAAGAGTAGGTTAGATAAATGCCTATCAGGGATGGTGACAGTATTTGGACCTGCCATGAGAGCAGGAGACTGGACTCGATGACCTCTCGAGGTCCCTTCCAGTCCTAGAATCTATAAGTAAATACACTGAGAGTAGTGACCCAGCATTTCTGTG
>NW_027059211.1:0-2000 GCF_011386835.1 Chrysemys picta bellii | reverse complement strand
TTGTAGGGGCCGGCAGGGGCTGGGTGCTGGGAAGGACACCGAGCCCTGAGTAGGGGGCGGAGTTTGGCTGATCAAGGGGCCCATAAAAGCGGCCGCCCAGCCAGGCAGCTGCGAGCAGCGGCAGCAAACAAACAGGGCGGCTAACACGGGAGTTTGAGAGGGAGTTCTCATTGGAGGAGAAGGTACCTGTATTTGCATCTGTCCTTGTGTGTTTGTTTGTAGGGGCCGGCAGGGGCTGGGTGCTGGGAAGGACGCCGAGCCCTGAGTAGGGGGCGGAGCTTGGCTGATCAAGGGGCCCATAAAAGCAGCCTCCCAGCCTTGCAGCTGCGAGCAGCGGCAGCAAGCAAACAGGGCGGCTAACAGGGGAGTTTGAGAGGGAGTTCTCATTGGAGGAGAAGGTACCTGTATTTGCATCTGTCCTTGTGTGTTTGTTTGTAGGGGCCGGCAGGGGCTGGGTGCTGGGAAGGACGCCGAGCCCTGAGTAGGGGGCGGAGCTTGGCTGATCAAGGGGCCCATAAAAGCGGCCGCCCAGCCAGGCAGCGGTACAGCTGCGAGCAGCGGCAGCAAACAAACAGGGCGGCTAACAGGGGAGTTTGAGAGGGAGTTCTCACTGGAGGAGAAGGTACCTGTATTTGCATCTGTCCTTGTGTGTTTGTTTGTAGGGGCCGGCAGGGGCTGGGTGCTGGGAAGGACACCGAGCCCCGAGTAGGGGGCGGAGCTTGGCTGATCAAGGGGCCCCTAAAAGCGGCCGCCCAGCCAGGCAGCGGTACAGCTGCGAGCAGCGGCAGCAAACAAACAGGGCGGCTAACAGGGGAGTTTGAGAGGGAGTTCTCCCTGGAGGAGAAGGTACCTGTATTTGCATCTGTCCCTGTGTGTTTGTTTGTAGGGGCCGGCAGGGGCTGGGTGCTGGGAAGGACGCCGAGCCCCGAGTAGGGGGCGGAGCTTGGCTGATCAAGGGGCCCATAAAAGCGGCCGCCCAGCCAGGCAGCGGTACAGCTGCGAGCAGCGGCAGCAAACAAACAGGGCGGCTAAGAGGGGAGTTTGAGAGGGAGTTCTCATTGGAGGAGAAGGTACCTGTATTTGCATCTGTCCTTGTGTGTTCTTGTGTGTTTGTTTGTAGGGGCCGGCAGGGGCTGGGTGCTGGGAAGGACGCCGAGCCCTGAGTAGGGGGCGGAGTTTGGCTGATCAAGGGGCCCATAAAAGCGGCCGCCCAGCCAGGCAGCTGCGAGCAGCGGCAGCAAACAAACAGGGCGGCTAAAACGGGAGTTTGAGAGGGAGTTCTCATTGGAGGAGAAGGTACCTGTATTTGCATCTGTCCTTGTGTGTTTGTTTGTAGGGGCCGGCAGGGGCTGGGTGCTGGGAAGGACGCCGAGCCTTGAGTAGGGGGCGGAGCTTGGCTGATCAAGGGGCCCATAAAAGCGGCCGCCCAGCCAGGCAGCTGCGAGCAGCGGCAGCAAGCAAACAGGGCGGCTAACAGGGGAGTTTGAGAGGGAGTTCTCATTGGAGGAGAAGGTACCTGTATTTGCATCTGTCCTTGTGTGTTCTTGTGTGTTTGTTTGTAGGGGCCGGCAGGGGCTGGGTGCTGGGAAGGACGCCGAGCCCTGAGTAGGGGGCGGAGCTTGGCTGATCAAGGGGCCCATAAAAGCGGCCGCCCAACCAGGCAGCGGTACAGCTGCGAGCAGCGGCAGCAAACAAACAGGGCGGCTAACAGGGGAGTTTGAGAGGGAATTCTCATTGGAGGAGAAGGTACCTGTATTTGCATCTGTCCTTGTGTGTTTGTTTGTAGGGGCCGGCAGGGGCTGGGTGCTGGGAAGGACGCCGAGCCCCGAGTAGGGGGCGGAGCTTGGCTGATCAAGGGACCCATAAAAGCGGCCGCCCAGCCAGGCAGCTGCGAGCAGCGGCAGCAAACAGGGCAGTTTGAGAGGGAGTTCTCATTGGAGGAGAAGGTACCTGTATTTGCATCTGTCCTTGTGTGTTCTTGTGTGTTTGTTTGTAGGGGC
>NW_027059210.1:0-2000 GCF_011386835.1 Chrysemys picta bellii | reverse complement strand
CCAGCCAGGCAGCGGTACAGCTGCGAGCAGCGGCAGCAAGCAAAGAGGGCGGCTAACAGGGGAGTTTGAGAGGGAGTTCTCATGGAGGAGAAGGTACCTGGATTTGCATCTGTCCTTGTGTGTTCGTTTGTAGGGGCCGGCAGGGGCTGGGTGCTGGGAAGGACGCCGAGCCCTGAGTAGGGGGCGGAGCTTGGCTGATCAAGGGGCCTATAAAAGCGGCCGCCCAGCCAGGCAGCGGTACAGCTGCGAGCAGCGGCAGCAAGCAAACAGGGCGGCTAACAGGGGAGTTTGAGAGGGAGTTCTCCTTGGAGGAGAAGGTACCTGGATTTGCATCTGTCCTTGTGTGTTCGTTTGTAGGGGCCGGCAGGGGCTGGGTGCTGGGAAGGACGCCGAGCCCTGAGTAGGGGGCGGAGCTTGGCTGATCAAGGGGCCCATAAAAGCGGCCGCCCAGCCAGGCCGCGGTACAGCTGCGAGCAGCGGCAGCAAGCAAACAGGGCGGCTAACAGGGGAGTTTGAGAGGGAGTTCTCCTTGGAGGAGAAGGTACCTGGATTTGCATCTGTCCTTGTGTGTTCGTTTGTAGGGGCCGGCAGGGGCTGGATGCTGGGAAGGACGCCGAGCCCTGAGTAGGGGGCGGAGCTTGGCTGATCAAGGGGCCCATAAAAGCGGCCGCCCAGCCAGCCCGCGGTACAGCTGCGAGCAGCGGCAGCAAGCAAAGAGGGCGGCTAACAGGGGAGTTTGAGAGGGAGTTCTCCTTGGAGGAGAAGGTACCTGGATTTGCATCTGTCCTTGTGTGTTCGTTTGTAGGGGCCGGCAGGGGCTGGCTGCTGGGAAGGACGCCGAGCCCTGAGTAGGGGGCGGAGCTTGGCTGATCAAGGGGCCCATAAAAGCGGCCGCCCAGCCAGGCCGCGGTACAGCTGCGAGCAGCGGTAGCAAGCAAACAGGGCGGCTAACAGGGGAGTTTGAGAGGGAGTTCTCATTGGAGGAGAAGGTACCTGTATTTGCATCTGTCCTTGTGTGTTCGTTTGTAGGGGCCGGCAGGGGCTGGGTGAAGGGAAGGACACCGAGCCCTGAGTAGGGGGCGGAGCTTGGCTGATCAAGGTGCCCATAAAAGCGGCCGCCCAGCCAGGCAGCGGTACAGCTGCGAGCAGCGGCAGCAAGCAAAGAGGGCCGCTAACAGGGGAGTTTGAGAGGGAGTTCTCATTGGAGGAGAAGGTACCTGTATTTGCATCTGTCCTTGTGTGTTCGTTTGTAGGGGCCGGCAGGGGCTGGGTGCTGGGAAGGTCGCCGAGCCCTGAGTAGGGGGCGGAGCTTGGCTGATCAAGGGGCCCATAAAAGCGGCCGCCCAGCCAGGCAGCGGTACAGCTGCGAGCAGCGGCAGCAAGCAAAGAGGGCGGCTAACAGGGGAGTTTGAGAGGGAGTTCTCCTTGGAGGAGAAGGTACCTGGATTTGCGTCTGTCCTTGTGTGTTCGTTTGTAGGGGCCGGCAGGGGCTGGGTGCTGGGAAGGACGCCGAGCCCTGAGTAGGGGGCGGAGCTTGGCTGATCAAGGGGCCCATAAAAGCGGCCGCCCAGCCAGGCAGCGGTACAGCTGCGAGCAGCGGCAGCAAGCAAAGAGGGCGGCTAACAGGGGAGTTTGAGAGGGAGTTCTCATTGGAGGAGAAGGTACCTGGATTTGCATCTGTCCTTGTGTGTTCGTTTGTAGGGGCCGGCAGGGGCTGGGTGCTGGGAAGGACGCCGAGCCCTGAGTAGGGGGCGGAGCTTGGCTGATCAAGGGGCCCATAAAAGCGGCCGCCCAGCCAGGCAGCGGTACAGCTGCGAGCACCGGCAGCAAGTAAAGAGGGCGGCTAACAGGGGAGTTTGAGAGGGAGTTCTCCTTGGAGGAGAAGGTACCTGGATTTGCATCTGTCCTTGTGTGTTCGTTTGTAGGGGCTGGCAGGGGCTGGGTGCTGGGAAGGACGCCGAGCCCTGAGTAGGGGGCGGAGCTTGGCTGATCAAGGGGCC
>NW_027059209.1:0-2000 GCF_011386835.1 Chrysemys picta bellii | reverse complement strand
TTTGCATCTGTCCTTGTTGTTCTTGTGTGTTTGTTTGTAGGGGCCGGCAGGGGCTGGGTGCTGGGAAGGACGCCGAGCCCTGAGTAGGGGGCGGAGCTTGGCTGATCAAGGGGCCCATAAAAGCGGCCGCCCAGCCAGGCAGCCGTACAGCTGCGAGCAGCGGCAGCAAACAGGGCGGCTAACAGGGGAGTTTGAGAGGGAGTTCTCATTGGAGGAGAAGGTACCTGTATTTGCATCTGTCCTTGTGTGTTCTTTTGTGTTTGTTTGTAGGGGCCGGCAGGGGCTGGGTGCTGGGAAGGAGGGCCGAGCCCTGAGTAGGGGGCGGAGCTTGGCTGATCAAGGGGCCCATAAAAGCGGCCGCCCAGCCAGGCAGCGGTACAGCTGCGAGCAGCGGCAGCAAGCAAACAGGGCGGCTAACAGGGGAGTTTGAGAGGGAGTTCTCATTGGAGGAGAAGGTACCTGTATTTGCATCTGTAATTGTTGTTCTTGTTTGTTTGTTTGTAGGGGCCGGAAGGGGCTGGGTGCTGGGAAGGACGCCGAGCCCTGAGTAGGGGGCGGAGCTTGGCTAATCAAGGGGCCCATAAAAGCGGCCGCCCAGCCAGGCAGCGGTACAGCTGCGAGCAGCGGCAACAAACAGGGGAGTTTGAGAGGGAGTTCTCATTGGAGGAGAAGGTACCTGTATTTGCATCTGTCCTTGTGTGTTCTTGTGTGTTTGTTTGTAGGGGCCGGCAGGGGCTGGGTGCTGGGAAGGATGCCGAGCCCTGAGTAGGGGGCGGAGCTTGGCTGATCAAGGGGCCCATAAAAGCGGCTGCCCAGCCAGCCAGCGGTACAGCTGGGAGCAGCGGCAGCAAGCAAACAGGGCGGCTAACAGGGGAGTTTGAGAGGGGGTTCTCATTGGAGGAGAAGGTACCTGTATTTGCATCTGTCCTTGTTGTTCTTGTTTGTTTGTAGGGGCCGGCAGGGGCTGGGTGCTGGGAAGGACGCCGAGCCCTGAGTAGGGGGCGGAGCTTAGCTGATCAAGGGGCCCATAAAAGCGGCCGCCCAGCCAGGCAGCGGTACAGCTGCGAGCAGCGGCAACAAACAGGGGAGTTTGAGAGGGAGTTCTCATTGGAGGAGAAGGAACCTTTATTTGCATCTGTCCTTGTTGTTCTTGTGTGTTTGTTTGTAGGGGCCGGCAGGGGCTGGGTGCTGGGAAGGACGCCGAGCCCTGAGTAGGGGGCGGAGCTTGGCTGATCAAGGGGCCCATAAAAGCGGCCGCCCAGCCAGGTAGCGGTAAAGCGGCGAGCAGCGGCAGCAAACAGGGGAGTTTGAGAGGGAGTTCTCATTGGAGGAGAAGGTACCTGTATTTGCATCTGTCCTTGTTGTTCTTGTGTGTTTGTTTGTAGGGGCCGGCAGGGGCTGGGTGCTGGGAAGGACGCCGAGCCCTGAGTAGGGGGCGGAGCTTGGCTGATCAAGGGGCCCATAAAAGCGGCCGCCCAGCCAGGCAGCGGTACAGCTGCGAGGAGCGGCAGCAAACAGGGCGGCTAACAGGGGAGTTTGAGAAGGAGTTCTCATTAGAGGAGAAGGTACCTGTATTTGCATCTGTCCTTGTTGTTCTTGTGTGTTTGTTTGTAGGGGCCGGCAGGGGCTGGGTGCTGGGAAGGACGCCGAGCCCTGAGTAGGGGGCGGAGCTTGGCTGATCAAGGGGCCCATAAAAGCGGCCGCCCAGCCAGGCAGCGGTACAGCTGCGAGCAGAGGCAGCAAACAGGGCGGCTAACAGGGGAGTTTGAGAGGGAGTTCTCATTGGAGGAGAAGGTACCTGTATTTGCATCTGTCCTTGTGTGTTCTTGTGTGTTTGTTTGTAGGGGCCGGCAGTGGCTGGGTGCTGGGAAGGACGCCGAGCCCTGAGTAGGGGGCGGAGCTTGGCTGATCAAGGGGCCCATATAAGCGGCCGCCCAGCCACGCAGCGGTACAGCTGCCAGCAGCGGCAGCAAACAGGGCGGCTAACAGGGGAGTTTGAG
>NW_027059208.1:0-2000 GCF_011386835.1 Chrysemys picta bellii | reverse complement strand
CTGCCGTCCTCCCTCCTTCTCCTGGTCCGTCAGATACTAGTTTCGCGCCTTTTTTCAGACCAGGCGCCATAGCTAGCACTGGGATCATGGAGCCCGTTCAGATCACCGCGGCAATTATGAGCACAATGAACACCACGCGCGTTGTCCTGGAGTATATGCAGAGCCAGGACATGCCAAGGCGAAACCCGGACCAGCCGAGGAGGCGATTGCAGCGCGGCGAAGAGAGTGATGAGGAAATTGACATGGACATAGACCTCTCACAAGGCACGGGCCCCAGCAATGTGGAAATCATGGTGTCACTGGGGCAGGTTCATGGCGTGGAACGCCGATACTGGGCCCGGGAAACAAGCACAGACTGGTGGGACCGCATCGTGCTGCAGGTATGGGATGATTCCCAGTGGCTGCGAAACTTTCGCATGCGTAAGGGCACTTTCATGGAACTTTGTGACTTGCTTTCCCCTGCCCTGAAGCGCCAGAATACCAGGAGGAGAGCAGCCCTCACAGTTGAGAAGCGAGTGGCGATAGCTCTGTGGAAGCTTGCAATGCCAGACAGCTACCGGTCAGTCGGGAATCAATTTGGAGTAGGCAAATCTACGGTGGGGGCTGCTGTGATCCAAGTTGCCAGGGCAATGAAAGACCTGGTGATATCAAGGGCAGTGACTCTGGGCAACGTGCAGGCAATAGTGGATGGTTTTGCTGAAATGGGATTCCCAAACTGTGGTGGGGCGATAGACGGAACCCATATCCCTATCTTGGCACCAGAGCACCAAGCCACCGAGTACATAAACCGCAAGGGGTACTTTTCAATGCTGCTGCAAGCCCTGGTGGATCACAAGGGACGTTTCACCAACATCAACGTGGGATGGCCGGGAAAGGTACATGATGCTCGCGTCTTCAGGCACTCTGGTCTGTTTCGAAAGCTGGAGGAAGGGACTTTCTTCCCGGACCAGAAAGTAACCGTTGGGGATGTTGAAATGCCTATCGTGATCCTTGGGGACCCAGCCTACCCCTTAATGCCATGGCTCATGAAGCCGTACACAGGCAGCCTGGACAGGAGTCAGGACCCTGTTCAACTATAGGCCGAGCAAGTGCCGAATGGTGGTGGAATGTGCATTTGGACGTTTAAAAGTGCGCTGGCGCAGCTTACTGACTCGCTCAGACCTCAGCGAAAAGAATATCCCCATTGTTATTGCTGCTTGCTGTGAGCTCCACAATATCTGTGAGAGTAAGGGGGAGACATTTATGGCAGGGTGGGAGGTTGAGGCAACTCGCCTGGCCGCTGATTTACGCGCAGCCAGACACCAGGGCGGTTAGAGGAGCACAGCAGGGCGTGGTGCGCATCAGAGAAGCTTTGAAAATGAGTTTTGTGACTGGCCAGGCTACGGTGTGAAACTTCTGTTTGTTTCTCCTTGATGAACCCTCCGCCCCCCCCCCCCCGCACCCGGTTCACTCTACTTCCCTGTAAACCAACCACCCCCACCCTCCCCTCCCCACTTCGAGCACTGCTTGCAGAGGCAATAAAGTCATTGTTATTTCACATTCATGCATTCTTTATTAATTCCTCACACAAGTAGGGGGATAATTGCCAAGGTAGCCTGGGATGGGTGGGGGAGGAGGGATGGAAAAGGACACACTGCATTTTAAAACTTTAACTCTTATTGAAGGCCAGCCTTCTGATGCTTAGGCAATTGTCTGGGGTGGAGTGACTGGGTGGCCGGAGGCCCCCCCACCGTGTTCTTGGGCGTCTGGGTGAGGAGGCTATGGAACCTGGGGAGGAGGGCTATTGGTTACACAGGGGCTGTAGCGGCGGTCTCTGCTCCTGCTGCCTTTCCTGCAGCTCAACCATACGCAGGAGCATATCAGTTTGATGCTCCAGCAGCCGGAGCATCGACTCTTGCCTTCTGTCAGCAAGCTGACACCACCTATCCTCTTCAGCCCGCCACTTGCTCTCTTCAGCCCGCGATTCAGCCCGCCACCTCTCCTCTCGTTCATATTGTGCT
>NW_027059207.1:0-2000 GCF_011386835.1 Chrysemys picta bellii | reverse complement strand
CCCTGTGGTGCCTCCTGCTGGTCATCCAGGGAATTAGCTCACCAGCCTCTCGAGCGCCCTTTGCAGGCCGGTGATCCACCTGTCCTCTTCTGGCACCTGTATCCCTCCCAGGATCCGGTGCCCCTATTACTGGGATGCTGCCCCCTGGCAGTACCCCACAGATCTGGGTCTCCCCTCCCTGGGGAACCCCCACCCACTATCCCCACCATGCCTCAGCACTAGGCCACTGCCAGTCACCAACTAGCCCCTGCTCCCTGGGGCAGACTGCAGTATAGGCCACTCATCACTGGCAAGGGGGGTTTGGACCTGCTGCCTTGGACTAGCCCTGGGCTGCCCTCTGCAACCCCCAGTACCCCTTGGCCTAATACTAGACTGCAACCTGGGGCTTTCCAGGCTGGAGCTCCCCAGCTCCTCAGACTTTCCCCAGCCCTACACCACTCAGGTACCCTGTGTCTAGCTCCCTACAACCAGGTCCTTCTCTCTGAAGGCAGAAAGAGACTCTTGAGCTCTTGGCTCCCAGCCTCTTTATACAGGCCATCTGGGCTCTGATTAGGGTGTGGCCCAGCTGCAGCTACTTCCCCAAATCAGCCAGGGTTTTACCTTGCCCAGCCCCAGCCCTCTGCAGGGCTTTTCCAACCCCTCCAGGCAGGAGCGGGTGTCCACCCCGCTACAGAGCGCGCTCAGGGTCCTCTGTGGCTGCCCTCCTGGCTGGAGCTCTCCCTCCTTCTCCTTCTCCTCTCCACCTGCCTTGCTAGTTGGAGCTCTCCCTTACTCCCTGGGCTGCTGCTGCTGCTGCTGGCTAGAACTCCCTCCCTAGACTGCTGCTGCTGTTGCTGCTACCACTGCTGCTGAGTCAAGGGTGGGGGGGCCTTGCCGGCCTGCCCCCCCTCCCCGCCATCTTTGGAGGGAGAAGCTAAGACCCCCACCTTCACCATCAGCACTATCACCTGTGGGGGTCCTTCCTGCCTAGCTGCCAGGGTTGCCGGAGCTGCTACTGCTGCTGCTGCTGCTGCCGCCGGTGCTGTGCGTGTCCTGGAGAGCTGCTAGAGCCTGGAGGTGGAGGAAGAGGACTGCGCGGTCCATCGGCTGCTGGGGGAGCGCTTGAGACTCTGGAGACCACTGTGGAGGGGGCTGTTTTGGACTGAGTAATTTTCGAACTGTGCTCTAGTGGTGGGGGTCTAGACTGTGTTTGTGGGGACACGGGGTGTGGCGTGGAGCCTGCCCCCTGGTCCATCTGTGTGTCCCCCCCCCAAACCCCCACCACCACCGTTGCCCCCTCCACCACCTACCACCAACCCCACAGCCCATTTTCCATCTGCCTCCGCTCCTGCCTCTGGGACTCTGCTGCTTTCCTGGCCTGCCACGCCCTACTGACAGCGTTTGGGTCTGCAGCGGCGGACAGGCGGCCCGCATATTGACTTTTCGCAAGCGCTCGTGGGCGCACCTACCCCCCCCTTGGACTGACCCCTTCCCCTTTTGCAACAGGCCCCCCAGCTTTGCCCTTTGCTGCCTACCCCCTTTGCCCTCTGTAGCCTTTTGCCCTTCCCCAGCTTCAGTTTGTTTGCCTGCCCCGCCCCTTTCCCTCTGTAGTTTGGTTCCGTTGTCCCACCCCAGCCCTGCGGTTAAACCTTTGGTTCCTTTGCCCCATTCCCAGCCTCGTTGCTCCCTTGTGCCCCCCTTGCCCTGATTGACCCCTCCCCTCGTGTGCCCATGCCCCCTCCCGTGCGCTTGTGCCCCCCATCACATTTTGGTTAATCACTGCACCCCCTTCTGTTATTGTGACCTTCCCTCCCTTAGTGTAACTAGAGGAGCCGGTGTCGGTGACTGTCCCCCCTCAGCCCTTGATACTCCCGCATCTCCCTGCGTTTCGGTGCCCTCCTCCCCTGCCTGCAGCCTAGCGAGGAGGAGTGGTTGACCTGCCTTTCCTTTAGCCGCCCCCTCCCCTTTTTTTCTCCAGTGTGTTTTCCCCTCCCTCCCTGCTCAATATGGAGGGGAACACG
>NW_027059206.1:0-2000 GCF_011386835.1 Chrysemys picta bellii | reverse complement strand
TCATACCACGCCTTTTGCTTGGCCTGACTGCTCTGGAGGTTGTTTTGTACAATCTCCATCATGTCTTTCAACTCCCTCCTGAACCTCTGGACATACTCAGTCACGGGTTCCTCCCTTACCGTGTTGCATCCTTCCCAGGTATCCCTGATGAGATCAAGGGGTCCTCTCACTTTCCTCCCATACAGAAGGTCAAATGGGGAAAAGCCTGTGGACTCTTGGGGTACCTCCCTGTAGGCATACAGCAGGAACGGTAATAGTTCATCCCAACTTTGGCCCCTCTTTTTGGCATACATCCCCAGCACGGATTTTAGGGTCCCATTGAATCTTTCCACCAGCCCATTGGCCTGGGGGTGGTAGGGGGCCGTCTTAAGCTGTTTCACTCCACACACCTTCCATAGCTCATTGAACAACTGCGACATAAAGTTTGCCCCCCGATCAGACAAAATCTCCTTAGGGAAGCCCACTCTGCTGAATATGGTGAGCAGAGCTCTTGCCACTGTCTCGGCTTCTATGTTAGACAGTGCAATTGCCTCAGGGTACCGAGTGGCAAAGTCTACTACCACCAAGATATACTTGTTCCCTCTCCGAGTGGGGCGTGGCATAGGACCCACTATGTCTATTGCCACTCTTTGGAATGCCTCCTGGATGATGGGCAAGGGACGCAGTGGAGCCTTCTGGGGTCCCCCCGGCTTCTTCCTCTCCTGACACACCGCACAAGTCCTACAATAATCCCTCACATCGTTCTGTATCCCTGGCCAGTAGAAATTCCTCCTCAGCCTGTCATATGTCCTCTGTACCCCCAAGTGACCAGCAAAGGGACTGTCATGCGCTACCAGCACTAATTCCCCCCGGTGTTGGCTGGGTACAACCAACTGCTTATAGGGTTGACCGGGACCCTGGTTTTTACCTACAGGGGCCTGCCTGTATAGTTTCCCGTCCTCTTCAAAAAACTTCTCCCCCCCCTCCCTTCCTGGAGTTCCCTCCGAGATACACTCTCTTATACTTTCAAGGGAGGGGTCCGCCCTTTGTCTAGCTGCAAATTCCTGACAGATAACCCTTGCGATAGCATCCCCATCCCTGGGCACTGACTGCATCTCCCCTGCCCCCACCCCTGGGAGCCTGTTGTCCTCAGCCAGACAGAGGCCTGGCTCTGTCTCTCCCATATTTGGAAGTACCCCACCTCCCTGCACTGTCTTGTCACTGAGACCTTCCCCCAACTCCTCTATGGGTTCCAAGGTCCCCGCCCCATCCCTGGGGGCTCCCTCTGAGTCACCCACTACCATGTTCCCTGGGGCAGGAGGGGTTAGTTGTTCAGCTGCATCAGACCTACAGTCATCAGCAGGAACAGCCTCCCCCTCACAGCCTTTCTTCATGCTGCGAGTTACCACACTAACAGTCCTAGTTCTGCTGAAAAAATCATTTCCCAGCAACATGTCCGTGGGGATGTCCTCGAGCATCCCCACCAGTAAATCTCTTTCCATACCTTCCCATTCCACATGAACCTTAGCCAGGGGTACAGGGAACCTCTGCGGCCCCACCCCCTTAATGTGGGTCGTCTGCCCAGTCAGGACACTAGCATCTGGGACCACACTCGGTCGAACCAGAGAGAACTGAGCCGCCGTATCCCTCCATCCCAGACACTCCATGCCATCAATCTTGACGACCTTGATGTGTTCTCTGTCCGCTTCACCAGGCCCCATGTCCACCAAGCTGGTGTGATAAGAGGTGGGGGTACCCTCTGGGGCCTCAGGGCTGAAGGCAACCGAGCTAACATGGGACAAGGGAGGTTTACTCTCCTTCAATTTGGGACAGCTACTCCTCAGGTGCCCTGGGGAATTGCAGTGAAAGCACCTTCTGGGATCCCCTGCTTGTGTAGGAAATTTGGGACGAGTAACAGGAGAATGGGGAGGTGACTGCCCAGGCTCCTTTTTCCCAGACCCAGGGGTAAAACGGTGATTCTGCTTTCCCCCAACCTTATACCCCTCCGCCAGTGGTTTATG
>NW_027059205.1:0-2000 GCF_011386835.1 Chrysemys picta bellii | reverse complement strand
GTTTCATGGACACACATCTTGATAAGTGGCACAGGTTTTCCAAGAAAGAGAAGAAACATTGTAAATGAGAAGTCTACTGGCCAGTTCTTAAAATGCATTTGATTGGTTGTATTTATTCAGCTGAAAACCAGCAGCCAATGGACTCTTCTGTTCTTACGTTTCTGAAGCAATGGATTGCGCTCGGTTGATCTGGGCACTGGCAAGTCGAAGCTTCCGGGTTCACAGGCTGGCTTCCCCCAGGCTGCGGAAAGAATAGAGCTCATTCATCAACTACGGCAGGAGTTCTTATTTCCTGGGCAGGGAGTCCCTCCGTTTCAGTGCCATACACAGATACAAGGTACATTTCTTTGTATTGCTACACTCTTTGTTTTGGTGTTTATCATATGCTAACTTGTGCCTGGTAGAGCTTGAAAGGTGGAGAAGTTTTTATCTCTGTGAAAGAAATGCACGATTTGGGGTTGGAAAACAATGGCCTGAAAATGTTTTTGTCCCGTGGGCTACACAAGGGCAAGTGATGATGGCTCAGCGATAACTTTTACCTCCTATAAATTGTTATAATTCATTGGCTCTCTGTCCTTTACTCTGTGTCCTGAAGCATTTCTCTTTTAATGTCCTTGTGGTTTTGATGATAAAAGCATGAAGAACTGAAATAAATTGAAATCCTTTAGAGACAGAATGGTAGTTTCTATTCTATAATATTCAGGTGCTGATACCAATCCCATCGTACCTGCGCCTAGAGGTCTTAAACTCCCATCCTCTTTAATGTATTCAGCTGCGCCCTGTCCCCATGACAGATTCAGATGCTGGAATCTAGAAGCTGGACTTTCAAACTTTGTAAAAAGGTGTTACTGACAAGTTTCCTGACAACCTCTACTACACACAATCTTTTGTGGACATTGTTTATAATGATATCAATCCTTTTCTCTCTGCCAGGCTGAATGCCATAGCACACCAGTGGGTTGCAGAATAGCTGACTTTAACTTTAAAGTCAAATACACCTCTACCCCGATATAACGCTGTCCTCGGGAGCCAAAAAATCTTACCGTGTTATAGGTGAAACCGCGTTATATCGAACTTGCTTTGATCCACCAGAGTGTGCAGCCCCGCCCTCCCGGAGCACTGCTTTACCTCGTTATACCCAAATTCGTGTTATATCGGGTCGCATTATATCGGGGTAGAGGCATATTGTCCAGAGAAATCTGATGTGGAGGCAAATAACCTACCCAGAAGTCCCCTTATGCAAAAATGTGACAGAATGTATTGAAGAGACAAGCAAAGATGTTTTGATTAATGCTGTCTTATAGTGTATGGATGTATACAGAGACGGCAAGGTACTTTGGTTGGCAGCTATTGCTAGCAGGCTTTTGGCAGCAGGAGACTTCTCCAGGGGCATTAAACCCATCACAATGCCTCTTCCACAAGAAGACATTTTGGGCAGCCCAGATGGAAAATCCGGCTATTGCTAAATTTGTTCATTATTAGTTATAGGGAGAAAAGCCTAATAACCAAGATAACAGGGGAGGATACACAGTATCTATTTCTGTATCTTATCCTGCATTCTATCCAAGACGGATGTAAAAATCAGTAAATGAAGTGATATTGCTTTCTGATATCGAGATTGTTCTGTATCCAAGGTTTTATCATTTTGCATAATGTACAAGTTTTTTTTATTCAGCAGATTTTTTTTCTCAATAGCTTGTGATATGCCCAGTGGCGTTGCACTATGTGGTTATACAATTGATCATATAGGCAGTGTTATTTCATAAGATATGAATATCTTTGGGACTATAAACGGTTCAGACTTGGCTATCCTGTCAGATTGCAGAACTCAGCTGCCACAGAGAATTCCTGCTTGACTTGCACTCACCTGGTATTTGGGGGACCCAGGTTCCCATCCCTGGTCTTAAACTAGGCAGAACAGAGACCTGAACTGGGGTCTCCCATGTGTGTGCCCAAACGGCCAGGCTACACAGTAGTTCTTACGCTCTCTGTGTGGCCCA
>NW_027059204.1:0-2000 GCF_011386835.1 Chrysemys picta bellii | reverse complement strand
AAACAAAGGAAGACACAGGCCCAGCTCCCAAGAATTGACAGTCTAAGAAGGGTTCTGATGGCTTCCAGCAGAATGTTGGATTGTGTAGGACCTGACTGTGTGAGCTACTTGTTCAGAGAAGGGTTGGATCAAGGAGAACAAGCAGAACAGCAATGGGACTCCATGTGGAGGACTCCACACAGGGCCTGTTTTCTGTAGGACAAGTAGCCAGATGTAGCGTGACCATGTGTAATAAATGAAGGGGGGGGCTCCCTTTTATGAACACCCAGCCAGCCAGTTAGCTATAAAGTCCCTCTTGGTGGCTGTTCTCTGCTTGCTTTACCTGTAAAGGGTTAACAAAGTTCCCCAGCTAAAGGAAAAGGAGTGGGCACCTGACCAAAAGATCCAATGGGAGGGCTAAAACTTTTTAAAATGGGGAAAAAACTTCTCTTTGTCTGTGTCTGTTCTCTGGAGACGGGACACGGAGCAGCAATTCTGTGTAAGGCTGGAACCAGGTATGAAAATTCATCTTCCATACCGAGAAAAATCATTGGACAGGGAATGTTTAACTAGACGCGATCAGGTTTATTTCTTTATTTTGGCTTGTGGATCTCCTCTGTGCTAACCCCAGATACTTTTGTTTTGCTTGTAACCTTGAAGCTGAACCTCAAGAGAGCTATCTTGATGCTTAATTTTTGTAATTGTTTTCTTTTAAGAACTAGCAAAAAGCCTAAGTTCCAGATGTACTTTCTTCCTTTTTGTTTTTAACAAAATTTACCTTTTTTAAGAACAGAATTGGATTTTTGGTGTCCTAAGAGGTTTGTGCGTGTTGTTTAATTAGCTGGTGGCAACAGCAGATTTCCTTTGTTTTCTTTCTCAGCTCTTCCCCGGGGGGGGAGGGGGGCGGGATTTGAAAGGGCTTGAGGATACCCCACAGGGAAGAATTCCCAAGTGCTCCTTCCTGGGTCCAAGTGGTTTTTTTGCATTTGGGTGGTGGCAGCATTTACCAAGACAAGGTCAGAGAAAAGCTGTAACCTTGGGAGTGTAATACAAGCCTGGAGTGGCAAGTATTGAATTTTTAAATCCTTGCCAGCCTCCACCTTCTGCACTCGAAGTGCCAGAGTAGAGATTCAGCCTTGACACCATGTGTATAAGCGACAAAGCTGGACCCATTTGTTTTGTCAGTGAAGGTCTAAGGGTACGTCTTCACTACCTGCCAGATCAGCGGGTAGTAATCCATCTATCGAGGATCGATTTATCGTGTCTCGTCTAAACGCGATAAATCGATCCCCGAACGCGCTTTCTGTCGACTCCGGAACTCCACCAGAGCGAGAGGCGGAAGCGGAGCCGCGGCCGTCGATCCCGCGCTGTGAGGACCCGAGGTAAATCGATCTAAGATATGTCGACTTCAGCTACTCTATTCTCGTAGCTGAAGTTGCGTATCTTAGATCGATCCCCCCACCCAGTGTAGACCAGCCCTGAGAGAGGAGCAGTCGCCACGGGAGATCTTGGGTGGAAATGTTTCGTCCTTGAGTCCAACGGATAGTGTGAGGCAGGGGAGTAGCCGGGCAAGAATCTACTGAAACTAGCACAGAGTGGTGGGAAATCCCTGCAAATCAAGGATACCACCGACAAACGGGGCATGAGATCACCAAAGAGTTTGTGGGATGTATCTGGAGAAGGCACCTAATATGTATAATAGGAGAAAAGCATCCAGAGGCTGGATTGTCTGGAGTAAGTGAAAGAAGAAAGGTTGAGTGCTGTAGGCAAAGGGTTTGAAGAGAAGTCAGACCCTATGTGATAAACCTTCTGGGGTGTCCCAGGCTGGGTCAGGTGGGACGGACAGCGTGAGGGGACACTAGTTTACAGATTAGATGGAGAAGGTTTATACCTCTTTGTTACTATTGAAGTAGTCAACAGTGTTTCTCCATGATTCCAGCAGGAGCATGGCTCCCTCCATAGCACAGCCATGCTGCTCACGTCCACTTTCATCCGCCTCCCAAATAGTCTCCATGCACGAG
>NW_027059203.1:0-2000 GCF_011386835.1 Chrysemys picta bellii | reverse complement strand
CATTCCCTGCTGATTGTAAACCTGCAGGCGGAAGTTGCCATAGAAGTTCAAAAGAGTATTTATGTTATTCGTGTATTATTTATTTATTACCTTCCAAAGGAGCGAGTGGAGAGAACCCATCTCCAGGAGCAGCTCAGTCAGTACTTCTCAGAAATAATCCGATCGGCCAGTCACTTTCAATGCTTCTGTGATGGGGAGCTCGACTCACTACTAGAATGGCACCTCCTCTGGCCTTTCTGGGGATTAGCTTCACGAGGTCAATGCCCCTTCCCGTGGTTACATGCGGTCTCTCCGCCTCTCTGGCCCCCCTCTAGTTCCACAAGCTGCAGCCTGCTCTTGGTGACTTAGCATTCCGGCCAGGTCACTCAGCAGTTTTCCCCTACAGGGTACCAAAGTTCTTCCACATGAACAGTCTCAGGCAGTCTTCTCTGGCACTCCCCTGAGGGTGCCACTTCCACCGTGGCTAGCAGGGGAACCCAGGCCTGCCCACTACTCCAGGTTCCATTCCAGGAACCTTGCACTGGGCAACTGCGGTCTGCTTTCCCTCAGACCCCGTTGCTCCTCCCCTGGACTCCTTTCTACAGTTTCTGGTTCCTCCCACTGTGGGTGTAACAGCTCAAACTCCCTCCTCCCAGGGAGGAACTACAGACTACTGAACCCTGTGACAGACCTCCCTATTCCCAGGGATTCCTTCCCTGTAGCCACGTTCTGCTGCCAACTTCCTGGCTTTATAAACCTGGACCAGCTCCTCCCCCAGCTGGACTTTATCAGCAAATTAGGCCGCAGCACTCCCTGACTCTCCTCAATGTGGCCTATAGGTTAATTGGCCTAATTTACCCCTTCAGGCCCTGTGACGCTCTATACCTTGGGGAACACCTAGCACCCCCATGTTCATCCTTATAATATGATTGTGTGGTATCCAATGCAAAGTTTGTCACGTTGGGTGTTTTCAGAAGGCTCATGATGCACGGAGCATTGTTGTTATAGGTTGTAATTTCATGTATATAGTTATGAGGCTGAAAATGTGTCCTCGTGGCTTAAAAAAAGCCCAGGCAAAACCCTCCAAGAGCAGAGGCCCAAACAAAAACTCTCCAAGAGCAGAGGGGCAGTTCACGCCTCATCAGGACATGTATGAGACAAACCCAGCCCAGCCTCACAGGAACAAGGACACTGACCTAAGCAGCAACAAAGGATCTGTTGGACTTTCGAGTCAGTTTGGGACTACGATGAGGTAATGCTCACCTGACTCTGAAGGGGCGGGGGGCAAAGCCAAGAGGGAAAAAAGAACATGATAAAAGAGAGAGATGTTTGCCATGCTCTCTCTCTTCCACCTCTATCTACAGACACCACAACCAAGCAACTGAAGCGCTGATCAAAGCGGAGAGCCTGGCTGAAGGGCAACCAGCCAGCCTGTGGTGAAAAGCATCTAAGTTTGTAAGGGCACAGAAAGTGTTAAGATCAGCATAGAATGCGTTTTGCTTTTATTTCATTTGACCAAATGTGACTTGTTGTGTTTTGACTTATAATCACTCACAATCTCTTTTGTAGTTAATACATTTGTTTGTTCTACCTGAAGCAGTGCGTTTGGTTTGAAGTGTGTCAGAGACAAGCCTGTGTGACAGACCCAGACCAGTGGGGTGCAGGAGTCTGGTAAAGGGCAAATACACTGGTCACTGGATGAGTAGTTTTCTGTTCCCTGAGTGACCAGAAAAGGGGCTGCACTAGAGTAATCAGGAACCTGCTAGAACCAGTTAAGGCAGGCAGGCTAATTAGGACACCTGGAGCCAATTAAGAAGAAGCTGCTAGAATCAATTATGGCAGGGTAATCAGGACACCTGGGTTTTAAAAGGAGCTCACTTCAGTTTGTGGTGTGAGTGTGAGGAGCTGGGAGCAAGAGGCACAAGGAGCTGAGAGCGAGAGGGTGTGCTGCTGGAGGACTGAGGAGCACAAGCGTTATCAGACACCAGGGGGAAGGTCCTGTGGTGAGAATAAGGAAGGTG
>NW_027059202.1:0-2000 GCF_011386835.1 Chrysemys picta bellii | reverse complement strand
ATATCATGGTACAACCTCAGTGAAAGGAAAAAAGTGCCCCCCTCTCTTGCTGCTGCCCACCAGCCCTGACACAGAAGGGTCCCCCACCGAGCAGCATCTGCGAATGTCATGAAACTGTTTGCTTCAGCTGCTGCCTTTAGTCCATGCCAAGGAGTAACAACTAGCAAGGAGAAACAAAGCTTTACCTTTTAGTTTATGAGGTGTCATTTTCCTGCTTGTCTGGTAGTTAGAGAGGGGATGGGTGAGTGCCAGGCTCAAATTCATGTTAATAACAGAGAACACCACTAGCACAATTCATAGGTTCATACATTTTAAGGCCAGAAGGGACCATTCCATTCAGCTAGTCTGACCTCCTGCATAATACAGTCCAGGGAATTTCATCCAGTCATTTCTGCAACAAGCCCATGATTTCTAGATGAGCTAGGGCACACCTTAAAGAAAAAATATCCTGTGTAGAGTCCTCACCAGCGCCTACATGTTTTAAGACTGTAAGTTGCGTTTTCAAAAGTGAGGTTCTCTTCGGTACTTCATATCCCCAGACTTTCAACAGGACTCAGGCTCCTAAGTGCCTACGTCAATTTTGAATGTGGGACTTGGACTCACTTTGGGAAACCCTGCTGAATGGAAGGTGTGTGAAGAGGTCCCTAGGTAAAGGGGACAAACTAGCTGAGTCAGGGCAGGCTGAGCCAAGAAGCAGAGGGTTATTTCTAGATCGAGGCTCTCAGGAGATGTTGCTTAGCAGGGGTAGGACTCACAGGCAAAGGGGCCTGAAGTGTGGAACACTGTGGGGAGCCCTCTCACAGAAGACCTGAACTGAGGGCTGTGGGAGAACAGAGGTAAGAAGGATGGAGAATCACCAGAGATGTGGAGGCCCTAGAATAGGGGCCCAAAAGAACTGGGGAACAGTGTGGTTGTTGCCTCTCAGGAGCATAAGCGCCAATTCCGTGGGTGTTCTGCGGCTTCCATTAGCCAAACCTGGAAGAATGTACCGCGTAGCAGCACTGGCTTTGTGACATGCTTCCTCTCCACAACCAGTTTTCCTGATCTCACAGCAGCCACTTCACCACCAGGTTCATGCCCCACAGATCAGGAGCAGGGCAGAGGGCTACTCTCAACATCACTGGGCTGCCCCCTTCAAGCACACACGGCTTCTTCCCCTTCCCTCCTGTCACCCTCTCCATTGAATGCAATGCTGGGAAGTGCAATGCTGTCTCCTTGAAACAGCATCCCCATGGCAGACAGAGGAAACCCCCTCTGTGTGTAAATACTGACACACTGGCAGGGATCTGAGGAGTGTGGGAACCAGCGCATAAATCCCAGTCGTAGCTCAAATCCCCCAAAGAAAGTTTTAATTTCTAAAATAGCCCTTCCCTTCAACAAATCCAAGAGCTCAGTTCCAGCCCCCCCAAATCTCCCCTTGCCCTCTCCTCCCTCATTTCCCCATCCAATGCCATCAATAGCAGTTTGGAAAGGACACTGCTGTACAACGCACAATACTGTAACTGAAATGCTGTCTGCCACACACAGCTGTACGGGGCTAGAAAGGGACTAAACTCCTTCAGGGAGTGGGGGAGGGCTCTTGTCTGATTCCCTGTGGGTTACTGGGACCATAATGACCGTTTGCCATCTCTCCCCAGGCCTAAGAATCATGAATTAATAACTCAAACGCTGACGAAACCGGATTGGCTGACTTCGATGACGACACCTGCCATTACGCTTCCTGTGCTGCTGCTTCACAACTCTCCCACCAATCAAATGCTGACTGAAAATCATGAATCATACTGAATGGGCCGCTAGCTGATTACTAAAAAGAAGAACAGGAGTACTTGTGGCACCTTAGAGACTAACAAATTTATTAGAGCATAAGCTTTCGTGGACTACAGCCCACTTCTTCGGATGCATATAGAATGGAACATATATTGAGGAGATATATATACACACATACAGAGAGCATAAACAGGTGGGAGTTTATGAGTTTATGAGTTTTTAGTAGCTGATTA
>NW_027059201.1:0-2000 GCF_011386835.1 Chrysemys picta bellii | reverse complement strand
TCTCCCGCAGGAATCTTTCCCTGCAGCCTTCCCCAAGAGGTGGGTCTGTGTCCAATTGAGAGGTGATTGGGGTGAGGAGTGTCTGGGAACAAAATTTTGCCAGAAAAGCTGGGGTCCACCATAAGATCTAAAGACAATGCAGATATGATTCACCTCACACTTATGAATGTGTGCCTCCAAGAGGCAGGGCAGCATAGACATTTATTAGTTGGTTACTGACTTTTATTTAACAGCTACGACTCTTTTAGCTCGGGCAGTATACTTTACAGCCACCAGCGGTCTTCAGAGAATTGTAATTAGCTGCCAGATGAATTCAACTTGAATTCCATTTAAACGTGTTTTCATTTCAGATTGATGCAATGTATTTTGTTAAAATCTAATCCCCACTGGTAATGACCCGTCCAAGGATGTCCCATTACAAGGTACCCCAGCATATAAAAGCATGAGTCTCTACTGCACGGGATAAAGAACCCAGCGGCTCTCTTAGCTCAAAGCAGACTCATAAGCAACTATGTGGTCCATCCACCAGAGGTGGTCAGAGAGCCAGGCTGTGTGAATAGTGATTAGAGCAGTGGTTCTCAACCAGGGTATGGGTACCCCTGGGGGTACACAGAGATCTTCCATGGGGTACATCAACTCATCTAGATATTTGCCTGGTTTTACAACACGCTACAAAAAAAGCCCTAGCAAAGTCAGTACAAACTAAAATTTCATACAGACAATGACTAGTTTATACTGTACACTGAAATGTAAGTACAATATTTATATTCCAAATGATTTATTGTAAGCAAGTCGTTTCTGAGTGAGGTGAAACTCAGGGGTAGGCAAGACAAATCAGACTCCTGGAAGAGGTACAGTTGTCTGGAAAGGGTCAGAGATACGGGATTAGAGGCAGTCTAGAGAAAGCTTCATAGCAGAAGTCTTCCTTGTGGTTGTGCCTCTATACAGAGACAGCAATAATTACAGCACCCGTTAGGAGGCAATATTCATCTGCAGGGCTCAGGGTTGCCGATTCAGTTTTCTGCTCTAAGCAAGCCCGCCAATGGGGGGGGGGGGGGAAGGGGGCAATTGCCTAGGGGCCCAGGCGATTTAAAAGGGCCTGGGGGCCCCCAACCACTGCCACAGTAGCAACGGCACTGGCCGGGAGCACCGGACCTGTTAAATTGTCCAGGTGGGCCACAGGGCTCCTAGGCGCGTGTGGGGTGGTACTGGCGGCAGTGAAGGCAGCTAGGTGGGCATGTGGAAGCCCTGGCCATGCCGGAACAGCGCCCATTGACTGTTCTGCCCTGGGGCCCGGAATTGCTATCAGCAGGCCTGGCTACAACAATGCAGCATTGGATGCTATGGGACAAATTCAGCCTTACATTCCTATGAAGGCATATGCTGAGAGCACATGACAGACAGCGTTGGGTGTTAGGGGTATAATTCAAACTGTTTTGTGGGAAGGCAATAAAGAGGGCAGCCTACGGCACTGACTGTCAGTGACGCTCCTTGTAACTGTGATTTACACCCACATCAAGGTCTATTTACACGGCCAGGGGGTTTAAAGTGGCCTTTGTATAACTAAGAAACAGGTCATAAATTTTCAAAGACGAGTGATTTTGGGTACCTCCGATTTAGGCAGCTCATATACAGCCACCTTCTGTCATGGGGCAGCTGGCCCCTCTGCCCCCTAGGAGCCTAATGGCCTTTGACTCGGTAACAGGCAGGCTCTTAAGTGCCTAATGCACTTTGGAAAATGGGGCCTGGACTCACAACCCAGACCTAGCTACCTCTGAGGATCTGGGCTCTAAGTTACTCTACACGGCCCGTGGAAGCGAAGCTCCCAGCCAGGGTCAGCAGACTTGGGGGTGCAGGGCTGGCACTCTGAAACTAGCCGTGTAAACAAAGCTCTGAAACCGCAGTGCCGGCTGGACTTTGGGCTCTGAAGGCTGGCGAGAGGGGTGGGGTTCGGAGCCCGAGCTCCCTCCAGATCCGCACACAGCTATTCCTAGAACAGT
>NW_027059200.1:0-2000 GCF_011386835.1 Chrysemys picta bellii | reverse complement strand
CACCCTCAGGAGGGGACACAGCACAGACCCGCCGAACCCCATCGCCCCTCGGAAGGGGGCTCAGGCCCAGCCAGATGGTCAACAAGGACAAGTGCAGAGTCCTGCACTTCGGACGGAAGAATCCCATCCACTGCTACAGGCTGGGAACCGACTGGCTAAGCGGCAGTTCTGCAGAAAAGGACCTGGGGATTACAGTGGATGAGAAGCTGGATACGCGTCAGCAGTGTGCCCTTGTTGCCAAGAAGGCTAACGGCATTTTGGGCTGTATAAGTAGGGGCATTGCCAGCAGATCGGGGGACATGATCATTCCCCTCTATTCGGCATTGGTGAGGCCTCATCTGGAGTATTGTGTCCAGTTTTGGGCCCCACACTACAAGAAGGATATGGAAAAATTGGAAAGAGTCCAGTGGAGGGCAACAAAAATGAATAGGGGGCTGGGGCACATGACTTATGAGGAGAGGCTGAGGGAACTGGGATTATTTAGTCTGCAGAAGAGAAGAATGAGGGGGGATTTGATAGCTGCCTTCAACTACCTGAAGGGGGGATCCAAAGAGGATGGATCTAGACTGTTCTCAGTGGTGGCAGATGACAGAACAAGGAGCAATGGTCTCAAGTTGCAGTGGGGGAGGTTTAGGTTGGATATTAGGAAAAACTTTTTCACTAGGAGGGTGGTGAAGCACTGAATGGGTTCCCTAGGGAGGTGGTGGAATCTCCTTCCTTAGAGGTTTTTAAGGTCAGGCTTGACAAAGCCTTGGCTGGGATGATTTAGTTGGTGTTGGTCCTGCTTTGACCAGGGGATTAGACTAGATACCTTCTGAGGTCCCTTCCAACCCTGAGATTCTATGATTGGGGGAGGTCCTGGAAGATTGGAAAGAAGGCAAATATAGTGCCCATCTTTAAAAAAGGGAAGAAAGAGAACCTGGGGAACTACAGACCGGTCCGCCTCACTCAGTCCCTGCAAAATGATAGAGCAGGTCCTCAAGGAATCCATTTTGAAGCACTTGGAGGAGAGGAAGGTGATCGGGAACAGTCAACCTGGATTCACCAAGGGCAAGTCATGCCTGACCAACCTGATTGCCCCACGACAACATCCCTGTCACCCTCATGTCTCATTGATCCAGCTAACGTCCCTGTTTGGGCTAAACTTTCTTTCGTCTAGGCGATATTGACTGCCCAGAGACACTAGCTCACCCCCTCTGGTGCCTGGGCCATGGGCAGGGAAACAGCTACTGCTCTCGGTTACGCTGCAGCTCAAGGGGCAGAGGTCTGCGCCTGGTGGATCAAAGGGCCTTGGTCTGAGGATGAGTCGGGGGGGGGCGGGGGTCGGTTTGGCTCCCCAGGATGTTGAGGTTGGGAGCTGTACAAATATAGGAAATGACACAAAAATTGCCCAGCCGCCTTGTCTGTGCGTGATCCTGGGGGCAGGAGGACAAGGCCGCTGTCTCTGAGCAAGACCCAGCAGCATCAGGGGTCGGTGCCGGATGTGCAATGGGCACAAACACGCCTGCCACAGGCTCACTTGGGCAGCAATCCCTCTGCACTGCTCCTCCCTGGTCCAGCCAGCCCCAGACGAGCCTGTCCCAGAGACACGGGCTGTCCCGTCGCCCCCGTGCCCCGTGACCCCAGCCGGATCTGGAGCAGCTCCTCTCTCAGAGGACAGCCCGGCAGAGCTGGGTCACAGCTGTGGCCTATGGAGGGTCCCTGGTTTTGAACACGTAACATCACACAAGGGGCTTCCCGAACTGTCTGGGCGATGCTGCTCCACACGCTCCCCAGGACATTAGGAACCAGGCGGTTGTTAGGGTTCAAACGCCCCTCACCAGGCGTGTTCGCAGCCAGAGGCTGGCAATAGGGGGTAGGGGGGACTGGCAATGGGGGACGGGGGGCAGGGAGAGGCTGGCAATGGGGGCGGGGGGTGCAGCCAGAGGCTGCCAATGGGGGGCAGGGAGATGCAGGGAGAGGCTGGCAATGGGGGCGGGGGGGTGCAGCCAGAGGCTGGC
>NW_027059199.1:0-2000 GCF_011386835.1 Chrysemys picta bellii | reverse complement strand
AGAAAGAGAACCTGGGGAACTACAGACCGGTCCGCCTCACTCAGTCCCTGGCAAAATGATAGAGCAGGTCCTCAAGGAATCCATTTTGAAGCACTTGGAGGAGAGGAAGGTGATCGGGAACAGTCAACCTGGATTCACCAAGGGCAAGTCATGCCTGACCAACCTGATTGCCCTGCGACAACATCCCTATCACCCTCATGTCCCATTGAACCAGCTAACGTCCCTGTTTGGGCTCAACTTTCTTTCGTCTAGGCGATATTGACTGCCCAGAGACACTAGCTCACCCCCTTTGGTGCCTGGGCCATGGGCAGGGAAACAGCTACTGCTCTCGGTTACGCTGCAGCTCAAGGGGCAGAGGTCTGCGCCTGGTGGATCAAAGGGCCTTGGTCTGAGGATGAGTCGGGTGGGGGGGGGTCGGTTTGACTCCCCAGGATGTTGAGGTTGGGAGCTGTACAAATATAGGAAATGACACAAAAATTGCCCAGCCGCCTTGTCTGTGCGTGATCCTGGGGGCAGGAGGACAAGGCCGCTGTCTCTGAGCAAGACCCAGCAGCATCAGGGGTCGGTGCCGGATGTGCAATGGGCACAAACACGCCTGCCACAGGCTCACTTGTGCAGCAATCCCTCTGCACTGCTCCTCCCTGGTCCAGCCAGCCCCAGACGATCCTGTCCCAGAGACACGGGCTGTCCCGTCGCCCCAGTGCCCCGTGACCCCAGCCGGATCTGGAGCGGCTCCTCTCTCAGAGGACAGCCCGGCAGAGCTGGGTCACAGCTGTGGCCTATGGAGGGTCCCTGGTTTTGAACACGTAACATCACACAAGGGGCTTCCCGAACTGTCTGGGCGATGCTGCTCCACACACTCCCCAGGACATTAGGAACCAGGCGGTTGTTAGGGTTCAAACGCCCCTCACCAGGCGTGTTCGCAGCCAGAGGCTGGCAATAGGGGGTAGGGGGGACTGGCAATGGGGGACGGGGGGCAGGGAGAGGCTGGCAATGGGGGCGGGGGGTGCAGCCAGAGGCTGGCAATGGGGGCTAGGGGGGTGCAGGGAGAGGTTGGCAATAGAGGGCAGGGTGGTGCAGCCAGAGGGTGGCAATGTGGGGTGGAGGGGCAGGGAGAGGCTGGCAATGGGGGCGGGGGGTGCAGCCAGAGGCTGGCAAGGGGGGCAGGGAGGGGCTGGCAATGGGCGGCGGGGGTAGCATCCAGAGGCTGGCAATGGAGGGGCAGGGAGAAGCTGGCAATGGAGGGCAGGGGGCTGTGGGTCACTCCCCTTCCCCCGCTCCCCCCCAGCCGGAGATCTGCCCGGGACGCTCCGTCTCCCAGCGATCCTGGGGCAGGCGCTGGCTGCAGCCCGGCCGGACGCACAGGAAGGGGCCGGACTCGGGAGCGGTGGGGGGGAAGTGGGGCGGACAGCCCCAGAGATCGGACCTGGGGCCGGGAGGAGACCCCGGGGAAAGTGACTCCGCACAAGGGCTCCTGGGGGGGGGTCCCCTGTGGGGCGGTGTCGGGGAGGGGGGAGCCGTAGTTGCGGGGCGGGGGGGGGGGGGGGGCGTTGAACTGTCTGTGCAGCCGGGAGATTTGGGGGGAGATGCAGGGACGCTGAGAGCCACTGACCAGAACTGTGAACACGTGTCTCTGCCAGCCCCTGCTCTGCCCCTTCCCCGCTCTGGGCTGGGGCAGGGGTGGGGGTGCAGGACGGGGGAGGGAGTTTGGGTGTGGGATGGGGGAGGGGCGCAGGCTCTGGGAGGAAGTTTGGGTGAGGGGGTGGGTGTGCAGGCTCTGGGAGGAAATGAGGGTGGGAGGGGATGCTGGGTGCAGGCTCAGCTGGGGCAGTGGTGGGGTGCAGGAGGGGTGAGGGGTGCAGGTTCCGGGAGGGAGTTTGGGTGCAGGAGGGGTGCAGGGTGCAGGCTCTGGGGGGGAGTTTGGGTGCAGGGGGTGAGGGGGCGGGCGTGCAGGCTCTGTGAGGAAATGGGGGTGTGGGGTGCCAGCTCTGGGATGGAGT
>NW_027059198.1:0-2000 GCF_011386835.1 Chrysemys picta bellii | reverse complement strand
GGGCAGCCGCAGGGCGGTTGTGGTCTCTGGAATGAGAGGGGGGCTGAGGACAGCTGCTTGTGTCCAGTGGAATTAGCGCAAGTGGTTGAGCGCTCGTGTCGCATGCGAGAGGCAGTGGGATCAATGGCCACATTCTCCAGTGGCAGGGGGGTTCCCATCCCCTTCCTTCCTTTTAAAAGCACTGCCAGGCAGGGGACTAAGAGCATCCAGTGGGCTTCTCCCTCTCCCTACTTGAACTGCCATAACAGTCCAGAGAATTTTACCCAGTGAGTCCTACATGGACCCCAGCACCGTACGGTTGAACTAGGACAGATCACTCAGAAAGTCCTCGAGTTTGGCTGTCAAGATGTGAAATGCTATGGGGGCAGGGGAGGGAACTGGCCTGTCTTTCAAGCTTCAATTCTGCAATTTTTACATCTAAGCCTAAAACTCAGGTCTGCACTGGCCATGAATGAAGCCCAGGCCTGCTGTATGGGAGACAAGAATTCTCCCACAGACCCAGCAAGTGTGCAAACTAGAACAAAGTGACTGTGCACTATGGGCCCTGCCCCTGCCAGAGCCCCTCTACTCCAGGGCACAGGAGTGTGGCCGACACTCCCAGGAGCTCTCTGCTTCTGGTCAGAAGGGAATTCTTTGGGAATTCAGTCATGAATGATATAGAGATTAAGGGGTTTGAGTTACATGATGTGCCCTGTGGCTTTAAGGCATTGGAGAAATGCTGAAGAGGTTAAAGGCCGCAGAGCTGGGTGTGGGCCCTCCAAAGTTGTGCTGTGGTGAGACTGAGCAGTTATGGGGATTGTGCAAGCTGTGGTGTTTACATGCAGATAGAAAATGTAATGAAACCCCATTTTTAAAACCACCCATGTCTGGGAATGTAAGAGAAGCTCTTTGAAATAAGTGTCTCCTTCACACTCTTCAAGATCACTGGCTCTAATACTCTACCGCCTCATAGACCCCCGTGGTAGCACATTCGACAACAGATAAAGTGGTTGCTGATTCAAATCTAGGTGCTCTCTTAAATGTGTTCTTTTTTAATTGAAATATATTTTCATACCCATCTTCTGTATGTTCAGGAGTTCCACTGAATGGGGAAGTGAAATGAATTTAATCGTTCAACATTTTCCCTGTTGAAATGTGCAAACGCCGAGCAAACCTGTCCATCGTCTAAAATCAGTTCCGGTCCTCTGAGGCTCTAGTTTGCTTTCATTGATTAAACAAAGATAAGTTTCCGAGGGGGAGCTGTGTTAGTCTGTTTCAGCAAAAACAACGAGGAGTCCTGTGGCACCTTAAAGACTAACAAATCTGATGAAGTATCAGAGGGGTAGCCGTGTTCGTCTGAATCTGTAAAAAGCAACAGAGGGTCCTGTGGCACCTTTAAGACTAACAGAAGTATTGGGAGCATAAGCTTTCATCGGTAAGAACCTCACTTCTTCAGATGCAAGTAATGGAAATTTCCAGAGGCAGGTCAGGGAGAGTGAGGTGCTCTGCTAGCAGTTGAGGTGTGAACACCAAGGAAGGAGAAACTGCTTCTGTAGTTGAAAAGCCATTCACAGTCTTTGTTTAATCCTGATCTGATGGTGTCAAATTTGCAAATGAACTGGAGCTCAGCAGTTTCTCTTTGGAGTCTGGTCCTGAAGTTTTTTTGCTGTAAGATGGCTACCTTTACATCTACTATTGTGTGGCCAGGGAGGTTGAAGTGTTCTTCTACAGGTTTTTGTATATTTTCATTCCTGATATCTGACTTGTGTCCATTTATCCTCTTGCTGAGTGACTGTCCAGTTTGGCCAATGTACATAGCAGAGGGGCATTGCTGGCATATGATGGCATATATAACATTGGTGGACGTGCAGGTGAATGAGCCGGTGATGTTGTAGCTGATCTGGTTAGGTCCTGTGATGGTGTTGCTGGTGTAGATATGTGGGCAGAGTTGGCATCGAGGTTTGTTGCATGGGTTGGTTCCTGAGTTAGAGTTGTTATGGTGCGGTGCGTGGTTGCTGGTG
>NW_027059197.1:0-2000 GCF_011386835.1 Chrysemys picta bellii | reverse complement strand
TCCCAGTGGGTGGGGGAGGAGCAAAGCCGTAACTCACCCAGAGACGTGATTTTATTAAAAGGTTCGGAGGCCCAGAAACACGTTGACAATGTTCGAAGGCCCTGTGGGAAGGAGCAGAGCGTTGGGCCTGTGGGGTCGATACGATGACTCAGTGGAAGCTCTTTGGGGCAGGGAGAGCTTTGTGTGGCTGGGCAGGGCCTAGCAGAATGGGGCCCCGGGCTCAGACTGACGGCTGTGCAGCCAGTGGCAGGACAAACAAATAACAGTGGGGAGGGGGGCGGGGGCGGGAACAAAGCGACACATCTAATCGTTGGGATTTTACACAAAGACCTTTCAGAAGAGCCCCAGGCAGTGTCTGAGCTGGCTCGGATGAGGCAGCAAGGGGCAGCGCAGCCTGAGGCAGTGAAACTGCCAATCCCCCAGGGAGCAGTGGAAGCAGGCCCAAGCCGTAGCAAAGAGCGGGTCCTGCCGGGAGACGGGAAGCAGGCAGATTGCAGCTCTATGGGACAGAGAGTGTCTGTTTGTTCTGTATGTGGACAGCACCTGGCACAATGGGGCTGGTCCCTGAGTGGGGCCTGTACACAATGCTAATAAAACAAGGGGATTTGTTGGATTACTGGCGAGCTCTGAATCCCCTGAGTGCACAGGTGGCAGGTGACGGGGCAAGCCCTGGACAGACGGGATCTGCCCAGCCAGGGCAGCATATGCAGGACGGGGAAGGGGAAAGGCCATTGGGAGTGTTTCCGCAGAAGCAAAGAAATCAGGGAACCATCCCAACCATGGCGGAGTGAGGCTGTTCCCTGGGCTAGATCTCCACAGACAGCAGTCATGGGCAGGCTGGGAGGGATGGCCTGGATTCACTTTGGATTGGCTCCAGTGTAAATGAGACGAGAATTGTCCCAGAAGGGCCCAGGTACAAGAGTGACAGACACGGTAGGTGGAGCCTGTGAATAAAACAATTAGGTGCATTATAAAACAGTAGTAAAATAATCCCCCTGCTCCCCTTCTCCTGATGGGGGACCCCAAGTCTGACCTTGTACCTGTCCATGGGGCATCATCACTGAATGGGGGAGCTGTTAACGAGGCACCTCAGGGATTGACTGTAGCCCCCTCACTATTCAACTTTGTAATTAGCCATCTGGAAGTAAATATAAAATCACGGCTGATAAAGTCTGTGGCTAGCACAGCTTGGAGGAGTGGTAAATAATGCTAATGACGGGCAGTTGTACAGAGCAGCCTGGATGGTTTGGTAAACTGGGATTAGTAAAACAAATGCAGTTTAATACAGCCAAAAGCCAGGCCCTGTAGCTGGGAACAGAGGTTGGTAGCCACACCTAATTCAGACCCTGGGTCTGTGTTGGAGCAGACGGGCATGTCTGGCTCAACAAGACAGGGTGCTGGGGTCCCGAGCTGCCAGGGCAGGAAAGCAGGGGCAGAAGTAGTCTTGGCACATCGGTTGGCAGCTCCCAAGGGGCTTTCTGTGATCCAACCCGTCACAAGGGACAAAACACTCCAATCCCTCCTGGTGGAAGGAGCCAGGTTTGCTCTTCAAATTCTGTCCTTGGTAAATGTCCAGGTCTGGGAATGTCCCACAACAGCATTTCTAATGGGAAGCTGGCTGCAGAACAATTAAACTGCTGAGAGCTCCTATGCAGGAGGGGTGGGAATTCAGTCTCTGTGTTCTGTCAGTGCAGCTAGAGCAATAGGAAAACCTCACCACTCACTGTAGCAACTGTCTACTCCAAAGTACTATAGGAGCATTATAAGTATAGACAGCCTGAGAGTGAGACCAGATCTACCTCCAGTTGGCACTAGGGATGCACCAACACTGAGACTACAGCAATGACAACAGTTCAATACTGCCAGAGTTGGCAGGATTCAAACCTACATGGGAAGGCCCCAAGGAATTTCTAGTCCAGCACCTTAACTCCTCAGCCACAACTACCTGATGGCCGTTGGCCTTCCTACACTATGATTCTCTTCTCAGGAAATTATCACTT
>NW_027059196.1:0-2000 GCF_011386835.1 Chrysemys picta bellii | reverse complement strand
AGGACAGAGGTGCAGGGCCAGGCCAGTCTCTGAGACCCCCCCGGCTTTGCTGCCGCAAGTCTCCTTCGTGAGGTCTCTCCTCGAGGACTGAGAGAGAATTAGGATTCACGGATGTGAGCATGAGGAGGAACCGCTGTGGAGTTTTCTCCTTTCCTACCACTGATTGTGCTGAAAACAAACTTCCCTTTTCCAAGGTAAGAGGGCCCGAAGAGGTTTGGAACCTGTTCAGTCTGATCCCCCTGGTGCAGGCAGCATTCTAGGCCCAGAAAACACTGGCTTAAGGTGGCCGAATTTGATTTTCTGCCTAAGACTTTGACGCTTGGAATCCCTGGGGACATTGGGGTTTATCCTTTTTGGTTTCCCTTTTCCTCTTTCCTCCCTCCTTTCTCCTCTTCTCTTGCTTCTTTTTCCCTTTCCCTGGCTTGCTGAATAATTACTATGAACCACTGTTGGTCTGTAGCTCACTTGAGAGCACTTTATTATGCATCCGAAGAAGTGGGCTGTAGTCCACGAAAGCTTATGCTCTAATAAATTTGTTAGTCTCTAAGGTGCCACAAGTACTCCTGTTCTTTATTCTGATCAGTCACTGTATGAAATTCAAGATGTGACAGATAGGTTGAAAGTCAGGAGCAGTGTTTCCTCCAATTTTTTATGTCTGTGTGCGGAATGAATTTTGTGGTGTGCACTAATATGGGCAATTTTGTTATTTGACACATCACTTGTATATTGCTGCACATAACAAAATTGATTCTGCACATGGATGGGGTGTGGCAGGGGTGAGGCTGAAGGGTTCTGAGTGTGGGAGTGGGCTGAAGTGGGGCAGAGAGTTGGGGTGTGGGCTCTGGGATGGGCCTGGGAATGAGGGGCTCAGGGCTAGGGCAGAGGGTTGGGGTGCAGGGGGGTGAGGGCTGCGGCTGGAGGTGTGGGCTCTGGGGTGGGGCTGGGAATGAGGGACTCAGGGCTAGGACAGAGGGTTGGGGTGCAGGGGGTGAGGTCTGTGGCTGGGGGTGTGGGCTCTGTGATGGGGCTGGGAATGAGGGGCTCAGGGCTAGGGCAGAGGGTTGGGGTGCAGGGGGCTGAGGGCTCCGGCTCTGGGGTGGGGCCGGGAATGAGGGGCTCAGGGCTAGGGCAGAGGGTTGAGGTGCAGGGGGGTGAGGGCTCCGACTGGGGGGTGGGCTCTCGGATGGGGCTGGGAATGAGGGGCTCAGGGCTAAGGCAGAGGGTTGGGGTGCAGGGGGGTGAGGGCTCTGGCTGGGGGTGTGGGCTCTGGGATGGGGCTGGGAATGAGGAGCTTAGGGCTAGGGCAGAGGGTTGGGGTGCAGGGGCTGAGGGCTCCGGCTGTGGGTGTGGGCTCTGGGGTGGGGCTGGGAATGAGGGGCTCAGGGCTAGGGCAGAGGGTTGAGGTGCAGGGGGTGAGGACTCTGGCTGGGGGTGCAGGCTCTGGGCTGGGGCTTGGTATGAGAGTTTGGGGAGCAGGTTGTCCCAGGGAGAGAGGACTCCCCCAGCCCTCTCTCACCACAGCAGCAGGGCCAGGTGAGAGAGCAGCTGTCTCCTGGCCGCAGCAGCTCTGGTGGGGCTGGGCTGGGACTGGGGGAGGGGACAGGATTTATTTTTCCTAAGTCAAAACGGGGAAGGGAAGGAGTTATGCTTCAGTTTTTACCTTATAAACTTAGTTCCTATCTAATATACAAGACGCTATGGGAATAAGACACCATGTCATGTGGTGACATCACAAGAGCAGAGGGTGTGAGAACTACAGCCACCGAGAGGGCAGGGGATTTATAGTCAGATTGCTTCAAATGCTGCATTTGTCGGCTGACATTTAACAGCAACGCTTAGCTAACAGAATGGAGAAAGGAATTCGCTGCTAAAGATTCAACCTGCCCCTTTGGCCAACTCCACCCCTTCCCTGAACAGAGTGTGCTCAGAACAACACCCCCACCCCTCCCACACACACACAAGCCCACAGCTGGGCACCCAGCACAAAGCAAGGGAGGGGG
>NW_027059195.1:0-2000 GCF_011386835.1 Chrysemys picta bellii | reverse complement strand
CTGCTTCTCCCCTTCCCCAGACCGGTCTCCAGCAGCCTTCCCACCCCCTCCCCTAATCTTCTAGGGGTCTAGGGTTCGGTGCTCTCCAGACAGAAATTGCGTCTGGGACCCCAAGGGGCTGCACTGCCCTGCACAGTGTCTCAGGCCCTGTTCTGCACAAGTTGTCTATGGCGCTAGCCTGGTGGCCTCACTGCTCCCGCCAGCCAAGTCAGTTAACACAGGGGGAACCGGAGCAGCGGGCGGATTATGACTCTGTCGCGTTATGCTCTGATACTGCCTGGGTTTAACCGGGCTTCCCCACTCCCTGTGTGTCATTGCCAGGAGAGGGGCAGTGTGCGCTCCGCTGCCATTTTACTGCTTGGCAAGGTGGTGAGCAGGGTGAAGGACCCGGACAAAGGCATGGTGCAGCAGGAAATGATCAACTGCTTGCTCCCGCTGCTGCTGCATCTCGAAGACCAGGAGGAGCGTGTGACACTGGTAAGTGCCACCGTCCTTATTTCCTTATAAGCAAAGAGCCAGAATCCCCTGGGGCCCCCACTCCATTAATGGCCAGAGCCTCTTGCCCAAGCAGAGTCTTCTCCTCCCTGCTTCACTCCATGCTGGAGTCTAGGGCCTCATCCATCCCCACAGCACATAGCACAATTTGGAAGAAAAGCCTTCTTCTGGGAAAGAGTCCTGACCCTCTACTGCAAAGACAGGCCTCAGGCCTTTGGGCTGCTGCATCCAAAGGTTCCCAACAAGAGGCAGCAAAAGAAAAGGGAGCATAAATCTGTAAGTGCCCTTTGGTTCAGGGAGCTGGTATCTGCCCACAGCCTTCTGGAAAGTGGGTGCAGCTGCCCTGCCTTCTTCCCTGGAGCTCCTGAGAGACCTTCTCCAGCAGGTCCTCGCTTCCCAACATTCACCGGACGTTGCCTTCTTTCGTTGGGCCAACTGGGATGTGGAGGGAAGCCTGATCCGTGTGCCTCTTTGGTCCGACTCTTTGGGATCCCAAAGCTGACTCACGCTCTCATACAGTTTCTTTGCATAGAAGGACTGAGTTGTGGAGATCTCTTATGACTCTTTCCAGGGCCTCCCGTAGGGGGGCACTGGGCCTGGAACAACCCCCCCCCCCCCCCCCGTCCACCTCCCACGCCCACTCCACCCCTTCCCCCAAGCCCCCACTCCACCTTTTCCCACCCCTGCTCCTCCCCCATCCCACCCCTATTTCTCCCCTCCTCCCAAGCCCCTGCCCTCTCCTCTCCCGAGCGACGTTGGGTGCTGGCGAGGTGGGGTATAACTTAGTCGGGCCGGGACTACTGCTGCTGGCCCCAGCACAGCCCAGGTCCTGCGTCCCCCTGAAGTGCGGGGCCCCCCAAAGCAGAGGGCCCTGGGCAACCGCCCCAAACCATCCAAAGACAGGACGGCTCTGGCTGTCTCCAGCCAAGTCTCAGTTCCCTCTCCTGAGCACAGTCCTGTGTAGAAGAAATAACAGGAATCTCCACTAGCAGGAAAAGCGAGAGAAAAGGGACAGGGGAAGGTTCGATGTCCCCCAGACAATCCCTCTCTCAGTGAGAACCCTCTTGGTCTCACCTTCTCTTGCAGAGATGTAAACTGACGCTCTTCCGCTGCGCAGTGTTTCTCAGGTGGGCTCATTTGAAGAGGCTGTTCCGCAGCATGGCCTGGGATGGCTCCTCACAGCTCCTGAAGTGTGTCTGGAAGTGCTTGGTAGGTGGATTCCTTGTGCCTTGAGAGTGGTGAATGGTGACTTGAGGGAGACCTTTCTAACCCCACACCCTGAGTACCCATCCGCTTCGGTCGGGCGGCAGGACTCTATTCCAGGCTCTCTGCTGGTTCATTTCTGCATGAGTTACAATCCCTTCACATTTTTGAAATTTGTCTCCACAACTGTCAGACCTCCAAACTTGTGTCTTTTAAAATGAAAGCTGAGGTTCTGGAGAACACACTAGTAACTCCAGAGAGGTGCTGCTATGGTGTATGGGCTCATACTGGCTGTTGCTTTG
>NW_027059194.1:0-2000 GCF_011386835.1 Chrysemys picta bellii | reverse complement strand
GGCAGTGGAGGTGAATGTGTGGGTGGAGGTGAGTGTGTGGGTGGAAGTTTGTGGGGGAAGTGGAGGTGAGTGGGTGGGTGGAGGTGAGTGGAAGTTTGTGGGAGCAGTGTAGGTGAATGTATGCGTGGGGTGGGCGTGGGTGGAAGTTTGCAGGGGCAGTGGAGGTGAATGTGTGGATAGGGGTGGGGGGAAGTTTGTGGGGGGCAGTGGAGGGGAGTGTGGGGTGGGGGGAAGTTTGTGGGGGGCAGCGATGTCCTGGGGCTGAAAGTCCCACTTAGATCTGACCGGGCACGGCGGCTGAGCACTCCGGGGCCCCCGAACCGGGTGGGGTTGTGCGGTGCGCCCCTGGGTGCGCGGGGCCGGGCCAACCTCCGCGGGGAACGGGCACCCAGCTCCGCCCACAGCCCCGCCCCCAGCCCCGCCCCGCTCTGCCCCCCCTCCCCGCCCACAGCCCCGCCCCGCTCTGCCCCCCAGCCCCGCCCCACTCTGCCTACCCCCCCACAGCCCGTCCCCGCTCCGGACCCGCCTCCCCCGGGGGCCTGGCCTCAGCCCTGATCGCTCTGCCCCACCCCCCAGCCGCCACATGCCCCGCCCACTGCGACGGCCTTTCCTCTCCCCAGCGCCCCCGCCCCTGAAACTCCTCTACCCAGGGCGAGGCCGGAAGCGGAAGTGAGTGTAGCGCTCAGGACGCCATTAGGAGAAGGTCAGAGGCACTAGAGCATAGGGCGGGGCGGCGCCGTTCCATGCGGCTCCTGCCAGCTCGGGTGCATTGTGGGATTGCTCCTTCCTCCCAGCGAGTCTCTGCTGTTGTCAGTCACGTGTCGCTCCCGTGCCTCTGCTCGCCACAAGAAGCCTGGCCCCGCCCCCCGCCCGAGTCTGCGCCCGTGGGGCCCCTTCAGCCCCTCCCCCACCCGCTCCCTAGAGCCCCGACATCCCCCTCAGCCCCCAACCTGCCCTGTCCCGCCCCCAGCCCTCATCCACCCCCTGCGCCCCGCCCTGTCCCCGTGGGGGCCCCTCCCCCACCCGCTCCCTAGAGCCCCGACATCCCCCTCAGCCCCCAACCTGCCCTGTCCCCCCAGCCTCCCAGCCCCCCCCCGTGCCCCGCCCTGTCCCCGTGGGGCCCCCTCAGCCCCCCATCCCCTCCCCAAACTGATCCCTGCTCCCTAGAGCCCTGACGTCCCCCTCAGCCCCCAACCTGCCCCGTCCCCCCCATCCCCAACTCCCCATCCACCAACTGCGCCCAGCCCCACCTTGTGCCCATGGGGACCCCTCAGTCCCCCATCCCCTCCCCCACCCGCTCCCTGCTCTGTAGGGCCCTGACATTCTTTCAGCCCCCCAACCTGCCCCATCCCTGCCCCAGCCCCACATCCACCCCCAGCCCTGTCCTGGGCCCATGGGTACCCCTCTGTCCTGCTCCCCAAACTCCCCCTAGTTCACCCCCCAGCCCTCCGTCATCCCCCAGCGCTCCCCTCCCCCACCCTGTCCTCTCTCCGTGGCCTTTCCCTTTCCCCTGCCAAGGTGCTGCCTCCCTCAGCGTCCTCCTCCCACCTCGCCCCAATCGACTCCAGCCCATTTCTCCAGTACTGGGCCCCACGTCCCTGTCACCCCATTGCCTTCTCCATCCCCAGTGTGGGAGTCCCTCATCTCCACTCTCTGCTACCCCCCAACCTGCCGGATTCCCCTTTTCAGACCCTGTGGGGCCCTCCAACCTGCCCCACCTTTCCTCTCTGGGCTCTCTAAATCCCCCAGTCCCACAGTGCACTTGGTAACCCTACTCTCCTCTACCTCTAATCCTCCTAGTCCCTTACCTTGGGTCCTCCTGGACACCCCAACCCCACAGTCCCGCCCCCCACATATATCCCAGTCCCTCATTCACACGCTGAGCCAGTCCCTTGAGGCCCCCCCTGCCCAACAAACTTCTCCATCCATGAGGCCTGGGAAGTGGGCGCAAGCTCCCAATTTGGCTGGGCTTAGTGTGTGTGTGTGTGTGTGTGTGTGTG
>NW_027059193.1:0-2000 GCF_011386835.1 Chrysemys picta bellii | reverse complement strand
CTCAGATAGAGTGAGGCAGAGGGGATAAAAGTTACCATGGATGGGGGAAGCCGTCAGCAGCAGTTCCAAACTAGGGTGTGGTGGAAGGTAGAAGGACTTGTGTTGCTCACTGGATGGTCCATCTCAGCACCACCTCCCCAGGGCTGTGGTGTTAAAGGCCCCGGATGGCCCAGTGCCCAGGTACCGCAGCTCTGCTCTAGCTGAAATGGTGACTGAACTGCCGAAGGAGACTGGATTCAGGGAAATAGTTTACACCCTCCCCCGCACCCCTCTGGGCTCTGCTGGCATCAGCCCCTGAGCCAGAGACTGCAGGTGATACGAGAGATCTCGGGTAAGTGCTGTGCCCAGGCTGGAAAGTGTCTCTGCAGAAATGGCTCCTGCTCGCCCAATCCCTGCCCCGGAGTTTCTGCGCGGCTCAGAGCTGCTGCCCAGAGCCCCCAGGCTCACCCCCGTTAGCAGTGGCTGTAGCTATTGGCAAGGAAACGCCCACGGGAATGCAGGACAGTGACCGGCTCTTCATGCAGGAGGGAGAGGGGAGAGACTGGATGGGGCAGCTGGAGCAATCAGTGGGGAGGGAGGTTCTGGATACCCAGCCTTGCCCAGCTCCATTCCCTGCAGCCCCCTGGGGCAGTGACTTTCCTGGGGGGGGGGGCGGCAGAGAGAGGAAAAGCCAGTTCCTGCCTCTGCCTGGTCCCTGCGCTGCTGGGGGAATGGGCTGTTCTGGGGACAGTGTCGGGGATCCCCCAAAGCGGCTCCTTTGATTCTGCTCTTTTCTGGCGTTTGGCTCAGAGACTCTTTTCCTGGGAGAGTGTAATAGCGTCTGGTGGGTTTAGTCCCGGAGGAGAGGTCGGGTCTGTGCTGTAATAACGTCACTGAGGCTTCTCCCAGCAGGGCAGAGTCTAGAGTGTTTGTCTACAGGAACAGAGCCTGGGGGAATCGGGGTGTGAAATGGACTAACACTCATTCAGAAACCTCATGAACTTCCCTTCTTGCCCTGACAGGCTGCAGAATAACGACCCCGTTTTGCTCCAGACCGTCCCATCTTCCTAGGGGCCGGGGAAGGGAAATGGCTGTGGTGGATCCAGCTCAGGAAGGGGATTTTGGGGGAGCTGCTGGGGAGGGTTGTTGTAGACGGGGAGGGTCATGAAATCATTGAGTTCACAGTTCTAAGGAAGGGTAGAAGGGAGTACAGCAAAATAGAGACAATGGATTTCAGGAAGGCGGATTTTGGTAAGATCAGAGAGCTGATAGGTAAGGTCCCAAGGGAATCAAAATTGAGGGGAAAAACAACTGAGGAGAGTTGGCAGTTTTTCAAAGGGACACTATTAAGGGCCCAAAAGCAAGCTATTCCGCTGAGTAGGAAAGATAGGAAATGTGGCAAAAGACCTTCTTGGCTTAACCACGAGATCTCGCATGATCTAAAAAATAAAAGGAATCATATAAAAAATGATTTTACTCTTTGGTTGGGTACAGCAAAGTCAGATACTTTATTTTCTCTCTATCAATTGCATAGAGGGAGAGAGTGCACTAGGACACAGGGTCTCCACCTCCTAGGCAGGTCTCTCCCAGGTAAACAATTACAGCAAGCATTTATACCTTTTGTTACAGACAATAATGAGCAACAGCTGCATTTTGTTTATACATAGGTCATCCTGATATCTTATTTTCCTCACTTGTTTAGACTCTAGTCTACATACAATGTTATCTACACATTATCTACACAAGGTTGCAACAACTTCTCACAAAGTTCTTGCCCACTCGCCTCACACAATCCTCGCTTCTACAAATCTCGCGTTATTAGGGTTACAGTTAGCCTAACTCTTGCTAATAAACTATCAGGCATTGCAATCCCCTTCCTGTCCTTCTTTCTCTGCTTCCACAATACATTAGAAGCAAGAGGAAGACCAAGGACAGGGTAGGCCCACTGCTCAGTGAGGAGGGAGAAACAGTAACAGGAAACTTGGAAATGGCAGAGATGCTTAATGACTTCTTTGTTTTGG
>NW_027059192.1:0-2000 GCF_011386835.1 Chrysemys picta bellii | reverse complement strand
TTCAGCTACTCTCTGTGGATCACCCCACTCAATGCCTGTTCATTCTAGGAAGCAAGCCGGCTAGACGGTAAAACATCAGAGGCTGCTCCCAATGCTACATTCAGTGTTTCCAAAATTAGGGGACTTTATGGCCAGAAGAGACCTTTAGAGCATCTCATCTAACCCCTTGCATACCATAGGCTTGCTGTATAGTACAATAGTTACTCTTTGGGCACACACATTCCAGAAAGGCATCTAGTCTTCATTCAATGACATCAAGAGATGGAGAATCCACCACTTTCCCTTTTAGTGAGTGCCAGGGGGCTCCATTTCCCCTTCCACTAGCTCCCCATTTACAGTGAGCCAGAGCAGTACCTGCAGCAGGGAGCGGGAGTTGCTGATGGCCTCAGAGGCACAGCCCCTGCAGTGTCTCAGGAATCTGGCGCAAGTGCCGGATGATGCGGAGCTGGTGCATCACTTTTGGCCGTGACGTCCTCCTGCTGCAAGGGAACGAGAACCTGTCAGAGACTCAAACGCCCCGAGGAATCAGCGGGAATTAAGGGCACCTGGAACCAGCACTACTTCCACCCATCACCTGCCCACCACTGAGGGATAAATTCACCTCCTGAACCCCAGAATGGAGTCTTCTTGTCCTTTCTAGTAACCTCCAGTGCCAACCCCCCTCCTTGAAGGATGAGCTCCTGCTATCTCCCCCTCAGTGCCCTTGACAGCTGTTCCACCTCCAAACCACAGCTCAAGTTATTAGTACCTTTGGACACAGACTGGCTAACCTAGTGAGGAGGGCTTTAAACTAGGTTCGACGGAGACAGGTGAGCAAAGCCCACAGGTAAGTGGGGAACATGGAGACCGGGGAGATGGGTCAAAAACGAGAGGGAGTGTGGGCTATATTGTCAGAGGGAAAGGAGGGTCAGGACAAAACTGGGAGGAAAGATCAAACCAGTATCTTAGATGTCTATATACAAATGCGAGAAGTATGGGGAATAAGCAGGAAGAACTGGAAGTGCTAATAAATAAATACAACTATGACATTTTGGCATCACTGAAACTTGGTGGGATAATACACATGATTGGAATGTTGGTGTGGATGGGTACAGCTTGCTCAGGAAGGATAGACAGGGGAAAAAGGGAGGAGGTGTTGCCTTGTATATTAAAAATGTACACACTTGGACTGAGGTAGAGATGGACATAGGAGACGGAAGTGTTGAGAGTCTCTGGGTTAGGCTAAAAGGGGTAAAAAACAAGGGAGATGTCATGCTAGGAGTCTACTACAGGCCACCTAACCAGGTGGAAGAGGTGGATGAGGCTTTTTTTAAGCAACTAACAAAATCATCCAAAGCCCAAGATTTGGTGGTGATGGGGGACTTCAACTATCCGGCTATATGTTGGGAAAATAACACAGCGGGGCACAGACTATCCAACAAATTCCTGGACTGCATTGGAGACAACTTTTTATTTCAGAAGGTTGAAAAAGCTACTAGGGGAGAAGCTGTTCTAGACTTGATTTTAACAAATAGGGAGGAACTCGTTGAGAATTTGAAAGTAGAAGGCAGCCTGGGTGAAAGTGATCATGAAATCATAGAGTTTGCAATTCTAAGGAAGGGTAGAAGGGAGAACAGCAAAATAGAGACAATGGATTTCAGGAAGGCAGATTTTGGTAAGCTCAGAGAGCTGATAGGTAAGGTCCCATGGGAATCAAGACTGAGGGGAAAAACAACTGAGGAGAGTTGGCAGTTTTTCAAAGGGACACTATTAAGGGCCCAAAAGCAAGCTATTCCGCTGGTTAGGAAAGATAGAAAATGTGGCAAAAGACCACCTTGGCTTAACCATGAGATCTTGCATGATCTAAAAAATAAAAAGGAGTCATATAAAAAATGGAAACTGGGACAGATTACAAAGGATGAATATAGGCAAACAACACAGGAATGCAGGGGCAAGATTAGAAAGGCAAAGGCACAAAATGAGCTCAAACTAGCTACGGGAATAAAGGGAAACAAGAAGAC
>NW_027059191.1:0-2000 GCF_011386835.1 Chrysemys picta bellii | reverse complement strand
TAGGATGACCGTGGTAGCCGGCACCTGGGCATTTGGCCCGAGCGGTCCTCCTCCTGAACAGAAGGGTGCACGACCACAGTGAGGTCTACGCCATCGAACCTGTTGGTTCCCACTCTGTTCTGGTAGGGATCCCGGGATCTGACATCAGGAATCTGGTCAGGTAATTATTTCTGTGTTTTGTCCGGACTGAGGACTGTCCTGTCTCTGTGTCTATCCGTCCTCCTGTGGAGTGTTTGAGTCTGGGTGCCATCTCCGTCCGGGGATCGGCCAACCAAGGGGTTCCTGTCCCCGCGGTCTGAGTGAGTGAAATCTGCACAATCGCAGCCGCACCGCACCTTGGGTAAAACCCTTGGTGTGAAAGCAAGGGCGATTGAGTCAGTAGCCTGTGGGCTCCTTTTGTGTGTTGCACCGGGCATCGCTCTGACGAACCCGAATTTCCTTCTTGTGTGATTGGTGTGTGTAAAGTCCTCCTGTATTGGTAACAAGACGTCTAAGTCGGGACAGTTCCCTAAAGGAATGCCGGCTCAGTTTTAGGAAGGGTCCGGACTCCTGTAAATTTCTGGAAAAATGGTCTAGGCTAACTCAGGGAGATCCCAAAACTCAGTGGCCATTGTTAAAACCTTGGAACAAGGACCGAGTGGACATCTTAAAAAAAAAAAAAAAAAACTCGGCCAGCCTAAAACTAAATTGGCTAAAGGAGAGGTTAATTGTTTCATGCAGTGGTGGGAAGAGGCAAATCGTAGGTGGACAAAATCAAAACTCACCTCTCTCAAATATTCAAATAATAAATTAAAAGCTTTATTAAAAGCCTCCTCTCCCACCACCAGTCTGAGCGCTCCCCTTCACCCTGTACTCTGACAAAAAAAAAACAACAACCCCGGATCGATCCCAACTCCCTTCATACTCCCCTCTCATTGTAAAAAGGATAAAATGCCCCTTGTTCTGTTCCCCTTCGTTGTCTGCCTCAGAAACTGATTCTTTAGTGTTCCATTACCAATTCAGCAAGGAGGGTGGGTCCTCAACTAGCCCCCACCCTTCTGGTCCCTTTCCTTAAGCATTTCTTTCAAAATTGTGAAATGACCACAATATCACTCACAAAAATGGTTCATTGGAAAAAGCAGGATTGGGCCCAGACAAGCAGGCAAGCAACAGATAAAGAAACTAAAAAAAAAAAAAAAACAGGTTGGAAGCCCTAAGGGCATAGTGTCAGGAGTAAGTGCAAGTATGAACCCCTGGAACAATACTTAAAAGGGTGAAATCTGAGTTAATAAAGGTGTCATTTTGGGAAATAAACAAGTGATTTAAGGAAAGAGTGAAAAGTTAACTCTACAGAGGCTGGAGAGAATTAAACAGTTAAACTTTGTGAAAATGTTAAAAAGGATCTTGTTAAAAGAATTCTTGGTTTCTTTGCAGCCATTCTAAAGGAAAAATGGGCCCTTTTCCAGAGGAATGTCTGTAAATAATCCAGGTAAAGAGACTATCTAATTAAAATCATTTGACTATGGACAATTGAGTCAAATTTGCTAAAAGAACATAGGGGGGTTCTATTGGAACTTAACTGCCCCAAATGTATAAAGGTAATGTAATCTATGTACAGCTATGTAAAAACAAAGCAGTGTAAGAGGGATGTTAAGGGAGAGAAAATGTGTATGTATCCGTCTGTCTGTGGGAATATGTGAGGTTTGTAAAACTCCTGTTTTGTAAGTTTAAGATAAATTGGTTTGGTTTTGTTTATAATGCCACTAAAAATCCATTTGACTCTTTAATTCAAAGTTGCAAAACTGACAGACCTTTTTGCCAGACACAGGTAATCAGTGTTGGTTGACTTTGAGATTTGGTATTTAACCCTTAAGGGGTAACTTGATTCTTTACAAAATTTAAATGTTTTCAAATAAAGACCAAGTCATGACTGCAGCAGGACAGTCAAAAATCAGAAAAATAGGGAGAGATTCTGGATTCTGTTTGTTTGTTTTTGTAACAAAATAGCAAATGAAAGCTGT
>NW_027059190.1:0-2000 GCF_011386835.1 Chrysemys picta bellii | reverse complement strand
CAAGGGGAATACTTATCATTTGTACTACAATAGCAATCCCGCCCCCGCAATCAGGATTGAAACCCCACTTTAGTTGGCATTCTTAAAAAAAACCAAAAACACATACATACGAGGAAGTCATGGTCTCTGCCCCAAAACTGCTTACAGTCTTTCATGACGTAGTGAACATCCACACAGGTATCCCATCCCAAACTGATAACAGATTACACTTGGCTATAGTACAAGTGTGTGCTAAGTTTCAATAAGTGAGCAGCAAAAACTAAAAAACAAACAAAAAACTAAAGTGTTTAGGCACAGGAGATAAATTCAACGCAACTTTCAATTTACAGTGAATCAGCACACTGATTCAACAGGAACAAAAATTAGTGAACTATTTTGAACAGCAAGAACAGAACAATTTTAATTGTTTAAAGTAGGATAGACTGAAATTTTAAACTGAAAATCAATATGCTAAGAATTTCCTTTTTAGAGGCAATTCTCCTATTAGAAGTGTTTCAGTTTATCTGTCATTTTATTAAAATAATATATTGCTTGTAATTTTGGTGGTTTATAAAGAACTAGAGTACACTGAAACCCCATTTAATAAATTTCCAGGGTAATTTCTATTGTGAAAACAATCTGCTGATAAAAGTCTGAAAGTTATCCAAAGCACACTACTATACATTTTCTCAGAACACAATACTACCGTCGCTCCTTTGCCTCTTACAGTTTCATTGTATTCACAGCATGTTAGGGAGACTTAAAACCAATTTACCAGAAAGCTGTCCTAGCAGAATAACTGTTTTTCTCTCCACAGAACACATTTTTATTTTCTGAAATCTTTTCTTTAAGACAAGTAACTATAAAAAAAGTTACAAAGGGATAGCAGTGGTCTGTTCCCTAAACCGATAATACACTGGCTTTTACAAATTGTCCTAGAGCCAGGACAAAAATCCCTTGATCAAAACACCAGTTCAGTATGGGAGACCTAATCTTGCAAACTCTTATGTGAAGGACTTGAAAACAGCACATTTTCCAGGAAGAAAGATTAGAGGCTAGAGTCACTGAAGAGGCAGAATTGAGGTTGTTTGAGAGCCTTAATTATACATTGCCAAATTTTTAAATGTTGGGTTGCAATTTACGTTTAAATTAACATTGAATTTCCTGTATTTTTAATACTTGTTATTTTTAATTACTACAAATTTATTGTAACGGACTCTGATCCTTAACTTGAGTTTACCCAAGTATTTAGCCTGCTATAGTTTAGAATCCAAATAACTTTCCCCTTAATTTATGGTAGTTTAGGCTGAAAATGTTAAACTATATGACAGTGTCCCTTTAAGGTCACAATTGGCCACCAGGTGTCATTCTTGCTCTATGTAATATTATTGGTAGGGACTACAGTCCATTTTGGTCAATTTTACAGTCATAGGATTTTAAAAACCATAAATTTCATGATTTCAGCTGTTTAAATCTGAAATGTCACAGTGTTGTAATTGTAGGGTCCTGATCCAAAAAGATGGTGTGTGGGGGCAGGGGGGTTGGGGTGCTGCTACCCTTACCACGGTGCTGCTGCTGGTGGTGGCGGCGCCGCCTTCAAGCTGGGAGGCCGGAGAGTGGCAGCTGCTCGCTGGGAGCCCAGCTTTGAAGGCAGAGCTACTGTCAGCAGCAGCACAGAAGTAAGGATGGCATGGTATGGTATTGTCACCCTTACTTCTGCGCTGTTGCAGGTGGGGCACTGCCTTCAGAACTGGGTGCCTGGCCAACAGGCACTGCTCTCCGGCTGCCCAGCTCTGAAGGTAGCACAGAAGTAAGGACCCTCAATTTGAGAAACACTGGTCTCCCCTATGAAATTTGTATAGAATAGGGTAAAAGTACACAAAAGACCATAGTTCATGGTCTGTGATGCGTTTTTCATGGCTGTGAATTTGGTAGGGCCCTACTGGAGAAGATGTTCCAGATCTTCAGTGAATCATGCCCAAAGGCATGAGGCTGCAAGATGCTGAGTACCTGCTAAGAAG
>NW_027059189.1:0-2000 GCF_011386835.1 Chrysemys picta bellii | reverse complement strand
ACCAGCATGTAGCCAAGGAGCTCCTGTTTGTAAGAGAATTCGAACTCCTGGAAGTCTCTGGTCTCCAAGATGGCACAGCTAATCTCCGTGACATTCTGGATGAGGGTTAATTTTAGGTACATGTCCTACATAATCCAGAAGGAGAAACAAGAGGATGTGGATGAGAAACTGAGAGAAGAACTAGAGTCCAGAAGATAAAGATCAGGAATTAAATCTAGCCTCAGGAGAGGAGAGAGGTGTCCACAGACCCCAGAAGGCAGAGGACCCCGGCTCTGCACCCACCTCAGAAGAAGAGAAAACCCAGGTTCATCAAATAAATCCAGGTCCACTTACACCAGAGCAGCCAGGACTCCTGCTTGATGTAGCAAGGAAATCAAGCTCTGTGCAATTTAAACAAGCAACTTGTGTATAGAAAATGCAAGAGCTGGGGGCAGATTATTTAGAATTTACCTTGTTCGTAAGAGTGATGCCCAGCACCTGAAAAACAAAATGCAAAACAGCTCTTAGCAATGTACATAGTCCCCCATAACGCACATCCTCAAAATGTCCTGGCTGGTGAATATGGAGCAGAGAGAAATCACTATTGTTAAATCTTCCAAAAGGCAGGAAATGTATCCAGAGGGGGTGTTTTGTAGAGGTCACTATCAGGGGCCATACTATGTAATATTTGCATTTGTGAACTACTGGAAGATATAAGTTTGGTCAACTGTTTTTGACAATGCCTAAGTGAGAGTCTCAGTCAGACAGGGCAGAATTGAATGGCAAAGTGACATGGAGAGGTTGCTCTGAGATGAGAGTCAGTGCCAGCAGTCAGACACCTAGGGAACAGAAATAAGGAGCACACAGACAAACAAGAAGACAGATAAGAGGTAAGGGAAGTAGTGAGTCCAAGAAACAGAGTGACAGCAAATCAACTAAATACAAGCTAGCACTAGTCTCTCTTGGGTAGTGAAAGATAGAGCTAGATACACATACATATTAGGGGAGTTAGAGTGTTATTCTGAATAGCCTGAGTGTGACTGCATCTGAATTACTGTGTAGCTGTGGTCTACAGAATTTCAGAAGAATATAGAGAAACTAGAGAAAATACAAAGAAGAGCAACAAAAATGCTACAACATGTGACAGCTCACGCTCCATCCATTACAGTTTTAAATTTGAGTTATGTGACAAATTATTGCTCAAAGGAGAGTTTTAGAAAATACAAGCCCTCTCTCTATAAACTCAGAGGCAATGCTATCACTTCAGGGTAATGCCCCTAACCCTTATCGCACAAAAGCGCTTACCCGACAACTGGCTCTGTAATGGTGAAGGATGTTCCCTGTGATGTCTGCCTCTACTCGGGAGAGAAGCTGCTCTTTTGGAGCATGGACAGCCACGTTGCTGTATGTCAGCATCAGGGTGCTGCGAGTCTTGCCTCTTTTCCCATGGTGGTAGTCCTAGACAATCGGAAACGTCACTAGAGACCAGTTCTTCTGATTCGTTTTCCCTTGGAATTCTGATCTGCTGACCGAGGAATTGCTCACAGTAGCAATGGCAGCTTGCACTTGCAAAGCTCTTTTCAGCCAAAGATCTCAAACCACTTGCAAACAGTATTTAAGCAATATAATAACTGTGTGTGGTAGGGAGTTATTAGTATCTCCATCATTCCCACGGGTCACTCTGACACAGAGAGCCTAAAATGCTGAACCTACAGCAGTGAAGTACACGGGAGCTTAGTCCTTGACACTGGTGGGTACAAGATCAGGCGCTAAATGTCTTGCCTAAGGCTGCACAGTGAGTAAATGCAGAGCCAGCAATGGAAGCCCAGAGGCCTAGTCTCCTGCTCTATCCTCTAGATCAGTGGTTTTCAACCAGGGGTACTTGTGTACCCCTGAGGGTCTGCAGAGGTTTTCCAGGGGGTATATCAACTCATCTAGATATTTGCCTAGTTTTACAGCAGACTACAAAGAAAGCACTTGCAAAGTTACTAACCAAAATTTCATACAATGGCTTCTTTATA
>NW_027059188.1:0-2000 GCF_011386835.1 Chrysemys picta bellii | reverse complement strand
TTTATTTTTACTTTGCAAAAGGTTTTTTCAAAAGCATTTTCTGCCCCTGTTTCCTATGGTAAGGAAGCAAATGGTTGTGGGGAAAGGAACCTGAGAGTGGTGGAGCCAGGGCAGTGGGGGGAAGGGGGCTGAAGGTGACCAGGTGCAGTGCAGGGAAGGGAACAGTTTGGGGAGGCTGAACAGGGGAATGGGGGGCAGTTGGAGGAGGCTGAAGGGGGAGATGGGGGAAGGGGACATTTGGAGGAGGCTGAGGCAGAGAGGCAGTTGTGGAGGCTGCTCGTCCCCATGGGAGGGGAGGAGGAAGAGGAGCTGCCCTTGTATCAGAAGCTGTTTCCTATTAGAACTTGCAACTTCACTGTTCCTGAGCAGGGTCCTGTGATCAAAGGAGAACTAGATGGGTTCGTGGAGGACAGGTCCATCAATGGCTGTTAGCCGGGATGGGCAGGGAGGTGTCCCTAGCCTCTGTCTGTCAGAAGCTGGGAATTGGGCAACAGGGGATGGGTCACTGGATGATTCCTGTCTGTTCATTCCCTCTGGGGCACCTGGCACTGGCCACTGTTGTCAGACAGGACACTGGGCTAGATGGACCTTTGGTCTGACCCAGTCTGGCCGTCCTTATCTTCTAATGTACTTCTCACATGCTCAGTAACATCTGCAAGTTGCTGCCCTCACGCGCCATCAGAATCTGCTCCCTGCAATCAAAGGCAAGGAATATCCCCCTGAAGGGGAGAAATCGGAGGGGAGGGATGGGCAGAGGGACAAATCTGGGACAAGCTCAGGGGTTCAGACTGGGGTGGGGGGCGGCCTGCCCTGCCAGGTAGGTGCAGAAGGGAAAACCCCCAGATAGAGGGAGGCAGAGGGGATAAAAGTTACCACGGGTGGAGGGAGCCGTCAGCAGCACTTCCAAACTAGGGTGTGCTGGACGGTAGAAGGACTTGTGTTCCTCACTGGATGGTCCATCTCAGCACCCCCACCCCAGGGCTGTGGTGTTAAAGGCCCCGGGTGGCCCAGTGCCCAGGTACCGCAGCTCTGCTCTAGCTGATATGGTGACTGAGCTGTCGAAGGAGACTTGATACAGGGAAATAGTTTACAGCCCTCCCAGCCCCCTGGGCTCTCCTGGCATCAGTGGGGAGGGCGGTTTCGGGCACCCAGCCTTGCCCAGCTCCATTCCTTGCAGCCCCCCGGGGCAGTGACTTTCCTGGGAGAGGGGAAGGGCAGAGAGAGGAAAAGCCAGTTCCTGCCCCTGCCTGGTCCTTGCGCTGCTGAGGGAATGGGCTGTTCTGGGGACAGTGTCGGGGGATCCCCCAAAGCGGCTCCTTTGATTCTGCTCTTTTCTGGCGTTTGGCTCAGAGACTCTTTTCCTGGGATAGTGTAATAGCGTCTGGTGGGTTTAGTCCCGGGGGAGAGGTCGGGTCTGTGCTGTAATAGCGTCACTGAGGCTTCTCCCAGCATGGCAGAGTCTAGAATGTCTGTCTGCAAGGACAGAGCCTGGGGGAATCGGGGTGTGAAATGGACTAACACTCATTCAGAAACCTCCCGAACTTCCCTTCTCACCCTGACAGGCTGCAGAATAATGACCCCGTTTTGCTCCAGACCGTTCCATCTTCCTAGGGGCTGGGGAAGGGAAATGGCTGTGGTGGATCCAGCTCAGGAAGGAGATTTTGGTGGAGCTGCTGGGGAGGGTTGTTGGAGAGGGGGAGGGTCATGAAATCATAGAGTTCACAGTTCTAAGGAAGGGTAGAAGGGAGTACAGCAAAATAGAGACAATGGATTTCAGGAAGGCGGATTTTGGTAAGCTCAGAGAGCTGATAGGTAAGGTCCCATGGGAATCAAGACTGAGGGGAAAAACAACTGAGGAGAGTTGGCAGTTTTTCAAAGGGACACTATTAAGGGCCCAAAAGCAACCTATTCCGCTGAGTAGGAAAGATAGGAAATGTGGGAAAAGACCTCCTTGGCTTAACCACGAGATCTCGCATGATCTAAAAAATAAAAGGAATCAT
>NW_027059187.1:0-2000 GCF_011386835.1 Chrysemys picta bellii | reverse complement strand
GGAATGAATGTTTCATGTTTAGCAATTGTCACGAAGAGATCTCTGCCAATTGGCTAGCAAAGCATCCTGATGACAGTTGCAGGAGAATTACACGAGAAACACATGCCTAGCTATGATCTGGAATCAATGTCTTATGTTTAGCTATATTCACCAAGGAATCTCTGCCATATGCGCAGCAGTACTCTGTAATGGCAGTGGCAGCATTATTCCATGGGAAATTCGTCACTAGTTATTGAATGGAATGAATGCTTCGTGTTTAGCAAGTGTCACGAAAGGCTCTCTGCTAAATGCCCAGCTCTCTAACCGATTTGCCTTTGGAGGACGATCCAGGAGACATTCGTCCCTAGCAGAGATAGGGAGTGAAAGGCATCTGTGTAGCAATGTGAACGAAAGTGTCTCTGACAAATAGCCAGCAGTTCCTGCGAAAGGCATTTGGAGGATAATTCCTGGAGATATTCGTGACTAGGTGTGATCTGGAATGAATGATTCATATATGGCAATTTTCACGTTGGGATCTCTGCCAAATACCTAGCAATGCATGCTAATGACAGTTACAGGAGAATTCCGTCAGAAATTTTTGCATACCTATTATCTGGACTCAATGTCTTATCTTCAGCTATATTCACCAAGGCATGTCTGCCAAATTCCCAGCAGTACTCTGTATTAGCATTTGCAGCATTATTCCATGGGAAATTCGTCACTAGCTAAGAAATGGAATGAATGTTTCATGTTTAGCAATTGTCCCGAAGGGATCTCTGCCAAAAGCCCAGCCCTCTATCCGATTTGCATTGGGAGGACGATCCAGGAGACATTCGTTCTAGCAGAGATAGGGAGTGAAAGGCACATGTTTATCAATTTGAACGAAGATATCTCTGACAAATAGCTGCGAATGGCATTTGGAGGATAATTCCTGGAAATATTCGTGCCTAGGTGTCCTCTGGAATGATTGTTTTATGTTTAGCAATTATCACGAACGGATCTCTGCCAAATTACCCGCAGTGCATCCTAATGACATTTGGAGGAGGATACAATGAAGAAGTCGTTGTTAGCTATGACCTGTAATGAATATCTCATGTTTAGGAATTGTCACGAACGGATCTCTACCAAATTGCCACCAGTTCATCAGAATGGCATTTGGAGGACGATCCCAGGAGAAATTCATCCCGAGAAGTTATCTGGATTCAGTTTCTCCTCTTTAGACGCTGTCACAAACGAAACTCGGAGAAACGCCCAGCAGGTCATCCGAATGGCATTTGGATGCTAATTCCTGGAGAAAGACGTTCCTAGGTGTAATCTGGAATGAACGGCTCACGTTTAGCAATTGTCACGAAGAGATCTCTACCAATTGGCTAGCAAGCATCCTGATGACCGTTGCAGGAGAATTCCACGAGAAACACATGCCTAGCTATGATCTGGAATCAATGTCTTATGTTTAGCTATATTCACCAAGGCATGTCTGCCAAATCCCCAGCAGTACTCTGTAATAGCATTTGCAGCATTATTCCATGGGAAATTCGTCACTAGCTATGAAATGGAATGAATGCATCATGTTTAGCAATTGTCCTGAAGGGATCTCTGTCAAATGCCCAGCCCTCTATCCGATTTGCATTGGGAGAACGATCCAGGAGATATTCGTCCCTAGCAGAGATGGGGAGTGAAAGGCACATGTTTATCAATTTGAACGAAGATATCTCTCACAAACAGCTGCGAAAGGCATTTGGAGGAGAATTCCTGGAAATATTTGTGCCTAGGTGTCCTCTGGAATGAAAGTTTCATGTTTAGCAATTGTCACGAACCGATCTCTGCCAAATGGCTAGCAATGCATGCTAATGACAGTTGCAGGAGAATTCCATGAGAAATACATGGCTAGCTGTGATCTGGAGTCAATGTCTTATGTTTAGCTATACTCACCAAAGAATCTCTGCCATATGCGCAGCAGTACTCTGTAATGACATTGGCAGCATATTTCCATGGGAAATTCGTCACTAGCTATTGAATGG
>NW_027059186.1:0-2000 GCF_011386835.1 Chrysemys picta bellii | reverse complement strand
ATGCCTAGCTCCTCATCCGATTTGCCTTTGGAGGACGATCCAGGAGATATTCGTCCCTAGCAGAGATAGGGAGTGAAAGGCACCTGTGTATCAAAGTGAACGAAAGGGTCTCTGACAAATAGACAGCACTGCCTGCGAAAGGCATTTGGAGGATAATTCCTGGAGATATTTGTGACTAGCTGTGATCTGGAATGAATGATTCATATATGGCAATTTTCACGTTAGGACCTCTGCCAAATACCTAGCAATGCATCCTAATGACAGTTACAGGAGAATTCCGTGAGAAATTTTTGCATACCTATGATCTGGACTCAATGTCTTATCTTCAGCTATACTCACCAAGGCATGTCTGCCAAATGCCCAGCAGTACTCTGTAATGGCATTTGCAGCATTATTCCATGGGAAATTCGTCACTAGCTAAGAAATGGAATGAATGTTTCATGTTTATCAATTGTCACGAAAGGATCTCTGCCAAATGCCCAGCTCTCTTTCAGATTTGCCTTTGGAGGACGATCCAGGAGATATTCGTCCCTAGCAGAGATAGGGAGTGAAAGGCACCTGTGTATCAAAGTGAACGAAAGGGTCTCTGACAAATAGCCAGCACTGCCTGCGAAAGGCTTTTGGAGGATAATTCCTGGAAATATTCGTGCCTAGGTGTCCTCTGGAATGATTGTTTTATGTTTAGCAATTATCACGAACGGATCTCTGCCAAATTACCCGCAGTGCATCCTAATGACATTTGGAGGAGGATACAATGAAGAAGTCGTTGTTAGCTATGACCTGTAATGAATATCTCATGTTTAGGAATTGTCACGAACGGATCTCTACCAAATTGCCACCAGTTCATCAGAATGGCACTTGGAGGACGATCCCAGGAGAAATTCATCCCTAGCAGTTATCTGGATTCAGTTTCTCCTCTTTAGACGCTGTCACAAACGAAACTCGGAGAAACGCCCAGCAGGTCATCCGAATGGCATTTGGATGCTAATTCCTGGAGAAAGACGTTCCTAGGTGTAATCTGGAATGAACGGCTCACGTTTAGCAAATGTCACGAAGAGATCTCTACCAATTGGCTAGCAAGCATCCTGATGACAGTTGCAGGAGAATTCCACGAGAAACACATGCCTAGCTATGATCTGGAATCAATGTCTTATGTTTAGCTATATTCACCAAGGCATGTCTGCCAAATTCCCAGCAGTACTCTGTAATGGCATTTGCAGCATTATTCCATGGGAAATTCGTCACTAGCTATGAAATGGAATGAATGCATCATGTTTAGCAATTGTCCCGAAGGGATTTCTGCCAAATTCCCAGCTCTCTATCCGATTTGCATTGGGAGAACGATCCAGGAGACATTCGTTCTAGCAGAGCTAGGGAGTGAAAGGCACATGTTTATCAATTTGAACGAAGATATCTCTGACAAACAGCTGCGAAAGGCATTTGGAGGAGAATTCCTGGAAATATTTGTGCCTAGGTGTCCTCTGGAATGAAAGTTTCATGTTTAGCAATTGTCACGAACCGATCTCTGCCAAATGGCTAGCAATGCATGCTAATGACAGTTGCAGGAGAATTCCATGAGAAATACATGTCTAGCTAAGATCTGGAATCAATGTCTTATCTTCAGCTATACTCACCAAGGCATGTCTGCCAAATGCCCAGCAGTACTCTGTAATGGCATTTGCAGCATTATTCCATGGGAAATTCGTCACTAGCTAAGAAATGGAATGAATGTTTCATGTTTATCAATTGTCACGAAAGGATCTCTGCCACATGCCCAGCTCTCTAACCGATTTGCCTTTGGAGGACGATCCAGGAGATATTCGTCCCTAGCAGAGATGGGGAGTGAAAGGCACATGTTTATCAATTTGAACGAAGGTATCGCTGACAAATAGCCAGCACGGCCTTCGAAAGGCATATGGAGGATACTTCCTGGAGATATTCGAGCCTAGGGGTCCTCTGGAATGAATGTTTCATGTTTAGCAATTGTCTCGAAAGGATCT
>NW_027059185.1:0-2000 GCF_011386835.1 Chrysemys picta bellii | reverse complement strand
GAAGTCCTGATATCTGTAAGTATATGACATGGCCATCCTGGTCATGGTATCTGTGACCTACCTTGGTGTGTACAATGCAGGGAATGGAGGACTTTGCATAAAGGGACACTTGCAGAGGTCCTAAGAATGTTGCAAGCTACCACACTACCAAAGAGCAATAGGGCACAATGTCTTCATGAACGTGACAATGTAGCGTTAAAATCATCCAATAATTTCCCTGGTTGCAGATGAGGCTTGAGACCCTAGGCACATTCAGGTACCTTTTCTGAAACAAAATATTTTCACTCCAGATAAACTCCTGCACCCTAGTGTGCTACTTTGAGGATGCCATTTGAGGTGTCTCTTCTCAGCCACATTCCCCAGCATGCCCCCTTTGCCAGGGCAAATATATGTATCTATTGTACATTGGCACTTCTTTCTGGAAATGTGCTGCAGGAACAAACACAGCTGTTAGCCTGTTGTTGGCGGCCTAACCACACAATATATAGATTTAAAATCCAATGTGAAGTCCGGATGAGTTAAGGTTATTCTGGGAACCTTAACTTTTCTGTGGCCTAAATTCTGCCTGATTAAAATTGTAACCACAATGTCACATTAACTTAGATTTTTAATTAATCTGTTACACTTTAGACTCTACTGATTTCACCTAATGGGAATATTCTATCACATGATCTCAGTGCTACTGTGAGCAATTTAGGTTCCCGACTTATAAACAGCAGAAAGGACAGTTGGGACTCTAATATTGGCTGAACTTTTTAAGAAGAAGCCAGCCTGGTGAAAATGTTTTCCAAGTAATTCTGCCAAATTAAGTAATATAGTAATAGTACCATGATGGGCACATAAAAAGCCATCTGCCCAATTAAAACACTTAGAAAGGTGTTAATGGGGCAAGTGACTTCTAAAGCAAAAATTCTTATTGGAAAGGAAATTAACCCTTTTCTGCTACAGACACAGGAGCGGCAGGCTGATGGAGTCTTATGACTGCTGGAGAATATATTCTCAGTATTCCAGTGTTTATAGCTTCCCTTCTCCCCCTTGCTACTTCCTGGGCTCTGTTTAACGGTGCAATGGTGTTCTGGGTGGAAGTCCATGTCACACAGCATTTCATCTCTCTGGCCCCAATTCAGGAAAGCATTTTAATGCATGCTTAATATTAAGCATACACTTCGATCCCTTTTGGAAGTCAGTGGGGCTTAAGCTAGAGTTTAAAGGTGAGAAGTGTTTTCCGGAATTGGAGTCTTTTTGCTGTCTTTCTCCTCCCGCCTGTCGTCTCTCTTGTTGGTTCAGAACATAAGCTCCTCAGGGCAGGGACTATGTGTATTTATAGCACCCAGCACGGTGCAGCTCAGAGCTGGCTTGGCACTAGCATAGCACAAAGCATTAGTATATGATAAAGAAAATACATTATTATTATTATTATTAGCAGTAGTAATAATAATAATCTTAAGAACAAACTGCTTCGGCTTGGTGCTACATCTCCAAAGTGTCAGAAGGTGGCAGTGGTTCAAAACATTATTCTGATTTGGCTAGAGAGTGATTTGTTTGACTTCATCAATAATGTATTGGGTTTTTCATAAAGGTTACAGGTCAGGAGCGGTACCCTGCTGTGAAGGTGGGACTCTTGAGAGTTGGAATATAAGCAGTAACCCACATTATACTGCAATTTTATACAAAATCTGGTGACCTAGTTGTTGCTCTCACAGGAGGAGGAGTCTGGTTTGGTTCCCCACCACCACCCGCTCCCGGCTATTTTATGTATAATATTGGCTCTCTCATTTCACTCTGGACTCCAAATAAACGGGACATCAAGGACCAGATTTTCACAAACATCCATACATAAATACAGTCTCCAAAGTGGCCTATAAACTCAGCAACATTAGGAAATATTTTTTCTGACTTGGCTAATTATTCTTGAAAATTGTATCCCATATCTTCAATATATGTACCCAGATTCTCTCCTCCAACTTTGCCTGCTGTAGTCCTCTGCTTTCCCCAGACAA
>NW_027059184.1:0-2000 GCF_011386835.1 Chrysemys picta bellii | reverse complement strand
GGCTTCTTGCTTCTGATGTAATTTAAAAATGTTTTTATATTTTTGTCTCCCTCTTGCTAGTTCCTAGTGTAAACCAGGCCTAAGAAATACTTTCTGGGCCTGATCCTGCTTCCTTTGAAGTCAGTGGCAAAACTCCCACGGATTCCAGATGGGAGCAGGATTAGCACCATTTCTGATATGAAATAGGTGCGTCATTGTAGTGTTCATATCAGAGGATTTGTATTCTAATCAAGGATGGGCAAACTCATCTTGTCGTATTGCTGAAGCCTCTCAGAGCTCTCCGAAATTAGACTCAAGCCCAAATGCGATTGGGTTCATGTTCTGTTCTGGAGAAGAGGTGGGATGAAAGGAGCAGAGCTGGGTCATGGGGGGAGGGGGAATCCAATGAAAAGGATGAACGGAAAATAAGCAGAGAACAGAGTGAAAAGCTAATAGACTGCAAGAGACGCAGGAGCGAGGGGCTGGAAGAACAATTCTAACATCAGTTGATTTTTGGGTGGGTGGAGAGTATGCGTCTATCCTTAGGGCTGTGTGAGCACTGCACTCCTGCAAGTCAACAGTTCCTAACCCAGCCCCTGGGGGCAGCCCAGCACAGGACGAAAGGGTAATGGTGTCTCATTGGGGTTCCCACTGCATGAACTTCCATGCTCAATTGCCCCCACACCTCTTCCCTGCAAGCCATCCTCTAGTAGTGGCTACAGTTGGCCCCTGCCAGCAAAAGGCTACTTCCCAGCCCAGTTCCTAGTGTGCCTGCTACCCCACCTCCCCACTGCCCCCAGCTCCCAGGCTAGTATTTCCCACATGCACCCTCGGGTTCATTATTCAGTACCTGTGACCTCAGGATGTCATTTCCTGTCCCTGTACTTTGGGCATCACGGCTGCTCTATAAACTGGTTAACTAGACCCTCTCTCTGCCTCCGCCAGGGTGGAGGGAAGCTAACTAGTAATGAGCCAGCAATTTCTTTACAATCGGGTGAGAAGGCTCATTAAATCATCCATTCTTTAGAAGTTCCCTGGTTGCTGATTCTAATGCCAATTCCCTTGCTTCAAAAACAAATAAATAAAGGAAAGAAAGAAATTTGATTGTTTTTTTATTTGTTCAGATTTATCTTTAAAAAAATCAATCTCGGTGACATTTGAAAGAAAAGAATCCAAACTCCAGGAGCAAATTAGCAAACCTCTAACCAGTTTCATCCAATCTAACATAGATTTCTTTTTTTCTCATTCTCTGTTAAACTAAATTTCCAAATTGAGGAGGGGGGAAGGGAAATCAATGTTTTCTGGAGTCATCATTGAAAATGTCTGACTATAATCAAACTAGATAGTAAGTGAGAAATTAATCCTAAAATCCAGCCTTTTTATTGGCATATTTATGGTGGCTTTATTTCTGGTCAATACAGAGAATGTTAGTTCATGATAATTTAAGGGAGATTAAATTTCTGTATGATGAAGAAACTATAAATTGTGTTACACTGAGAAATGAAAGATGGTTCGTTAGAGAGATGTAATCGACCTCTGTTTATTCCGGATGACAAATCTGCAAATTAGGTGTGTGTTTTTGTTTTTTTTAAAAATAACATATTTTCCATTCAAATATATAAGACTATTGAGACTTGTTAAGGATGTTTTTTTGCCACATTGCTTTATGTGGCATCTCATGACATTCTCTGCACTAATCCAAAGCCACTGAAGGTAACTGGAATTTTTCCATTGACTTCAATGGGGCTTGGATCAGGTGCTAAAAATGTAGAAATAGAACAAGAATAATTAATAGTTAAACGTGCTCTTCTGATAGTCCAACTTCTGACTGAGGACATACCAATTTACATACTTTCCGGGTCCATGAACAAGTAAAATCCCATCCTTAACCAAAACCTTGCGTATGCGTTTTTGAGAACGGTCCATTAATATAAATATTAGACCAAACGCTAAAACTCTGATGCTGCTCTCTCAAGTGTTCTGCACAAGCATGAATTTTACCCTTCATGAGTGTGGAAAGA
>NW_027059183.1:0-2000 GCF_011386835.1 Chrysemys picta bellii | reverse complement strand
TGAAGCCACATCTGAGGAAGGTTGAGGTGGTGTAAAACCAGCTTCAATCCATCTCCTCCTAGCATTCTTGGAGCAAGAGGCCACATGGCTGGAGCATGTTGTGCTCTGGTGGGCATCCTCGCCACCCTTACAGCCCCCCAGGGGGGTTCACAAGCCAGAAGAAGTTAGAGCATCCCAGAGGCCCCTGCAATTTGTGCACCAGGTTGAGGCAGCTGCCAGCTGCCCCCAGGTCAGAACAGGGGGTTGGAAGATGGTACAGTGGCAACATTGAAGCAAAGCTCTGATTCATGTGGGGGAGAGCCAGGGCCGGCTCCAGGGTTTTTGCCGCCCCAAGTGGCAGGGAAAAAAAAACAAAAGCCGCGATCGGCGGCAGTTCCACCGCACCACTTTCTTCTTCGGCGGCAGGTCCTTCGCTCCGAGAGGAACCCGCCGCCGAATTGCCACCGAAGAGCCCGACGTGCCGCCCTTTCCCCTTGGCCACCCCAAGCACCTGCTTGCTCAGCTGGTGCCTGGGGAGAGCACTGGAAAGATTTACAGATCTTTCAGCTACTCATTTATGTACTCACCTATCTCTGTGCTCAAAAAAGGGCCGCTCTCACAACTGCTGAATGAAAAATATGCTATTTTGACTTGAATCAGCTACGTAAGGATTTGAAAGTAAGCATCAGTGTTTGAAAATACTTGGATTACGTTCCTGCACTTAATTGCTGCACAGATGCACTAGGGGCAAAGCAGTCATTGTTTTTTTCCATATTTCCTTTTCAATCAGGAAAGCCAAATGAAATGGGTGCATGACATTTACATTAGCTTGATGGTTTAGGTGGTTCACTGCAGTGCATTTGTTGTTACAAAGGGTATGTTACCTCTGTATTTGGCACTGATTTGACTGCCACTGGAATCCTGTGTCCACTTCTGGTGTCCACAGTTCAAGAAGAAGGTTGATAAATTGGAGAAGGTTTAGAGAAGCACCATGAGAAGGATTAAAAGATTGGAAAGCATGCCTGATAGTGATAGATTGAGTCCCTAGAGACTATTTAGCTTAACAGAGAAATGTTGACTTGATCACAGTACCTACATGGAGAAGAGAAATTTGATTATAGAAGGCTCTTCAATCTAGCAGACAGAGGTGTAACAAGATCCAATGGCTGGAAGTGGAAGCTAGAAAAAGTCAGACAGGAAATGAATCCTAATTTTTAACAGTGAGAGAAATTAGCTATTGGAACAAATTACCAAGGGTTGTGGTAGATTCTCCCTTACTAGAAATTTTTAAATCAAGATTGGATTTTTTTTCTATCTATCTATCTATATACTGTAGTTCAAACAGGAATTAATTCAGGGAAGTCCTATTGTGATATGCTGGAGGTCAGATGAGATAATCACAATGGTGCCTTATGACCTTAAAAATCTATGACTTAGATGCAATTATTATTATTAGGTTTGGAGGGTTTGTTCTGTTGTAATGTATACAACTCTCTATTGCCTATAATTTTAGAATACTGCAAGTAAAACTTCATACTATTTTAAATATGTATCCAGTAATTACAGAGGTATCTGTTATTAACACATTAAGCAGATTATTAGCAGCCATACACTTAGTGATGGGTGATTTCCAAAAGTTCAGAATCTGGCTTTGGTTCCGAAAAGCCTCCAAGATTTGAAGGCCAGATTTTTCAAAACTTCTAAACTCCCAAAAGCTTCTGTGCAGGCACCTAAATATATGACCTGACTTGGGTGGTGCATACTTTTGAAAATCAGGCCCTGAGCATTTGAGCTAAATCTTATCCAAATTCCCCTAAACTCTTGTCTGCCAATAATGTCGAGGATTAAAAAGGATGTTGCAAAGTCAAGCACTCTGAAGTCAGGAAGCACCAGAATGAACATTGCCCATACAATCTTCGTTCAGTCCCCTGGTGCATATGCATTATGATAAAGTCTTTAATTACAGATCCCATATTCTGGGGTTTTTTTTTACATCAGACCTCATGTTCATTCAGTGCACA
>NW_027059182.1:0-2000 GCF_011386835.1 Chrysemys picta bellii | reverse complement strand
CAGGAGTCTTTGGGCCTGCTAAGGAAGAGGAGGTGGGACTAGGGACACAGGCAATGCTCTGTGGTGTCAGAGCTAGGAAGGTGGTATAGCCGGATCTTAGATTATGTATTAATTATATTGATTACTTAAGAATCCCCAGTTATCACTTTGAGGGTTGACAGGTTCTCGCCTCAAGATCATGCCCAGTATTATTTAAATTATTATATAGTTGGGAACCCGGATGTGTACAGTTGCAACACTCAATATAGGAACTCATTTTTATTTACAAATATAGTTTATTAATACATTTAGCACCAGTCACAAACACCCCAACTTAGTAAGATAGCTAGAGATACTACAGAATGTACATCTACACACCCATATACTCACACCATCCCTTGTAGAACAATCGGAAATGTTAGTGCTGAGGAAGATGATGGCTATCACCTTCCCCACTATCACCAGTGGCCATCATTCTGGCACCTCCCAAGGACTACATCTCTCTCGCCTACTGCCCCTAGGCTGGGAGGCCACTTCTATAATATATTACTCTGACGCCATTATGTTCGATGCCTATTCAGTAGATGATGTTTCCCTTCTCTTATTTGTATTTGTAAACATCACATTGTCTGCACTTCAGACTTCTGGTCTTCTGCTTTCTGTCTGTGTGAAAAGAACCAGGGGAGAGGGTGAAGGGAAAGCCCTTTAACATCTTCCTTCTCAGCTAAATTCCCTCCTTCAGGATCAACTTATACACCTCAGCTTCAGCCTGTTCTCTTCCATGTAAGAGGGGAAGTGGTTGCCATGTGACATTTTATCCAGAGGAGTGTTTTCTTTTCTTCTAGCCACTTCACTCACGGCATCTCCTGCATCAGTTGAAAATAAAACAACGATGCTAATCATACTCGCTTGCCTTTTTGTGTGTGTGTGTGTGTGTACACTTATCTATATGTAAAGGTATGATGGAAATTATTTCACAAGTGATTTGTGATTACAAAAATATCCAAAATTAGTCTGTTAAAATCTCTGTCACTGGGAAAATATCTGCTCAGTTTCCTTCACATTTTAAGAAGGACATTCTACTTCACACTGAGAGTTAAGATTAACATTGTGAAAATATATAGATTTGTATCAGAGCTCTTGTCCCAGTCTTTGTGTAAAGATGACTAGCCGCTGGATTTTAGTCTCCAGCAGTCATACTGGAGAGAAGAACAGAGTTCCATGTTTTCTTGGATCAAATGTGTTACTTTATTATTAATTTACATTATCACAGCATCTGGGAGCCCCAGCCAGGGACCAGGATCCCATTGTGCTAGGTGCAGTACAAATGCAGAACAAAAAAGACAGCCCCACAACAGAAGGAGACACACTTATGGTGGGGAAGAGATGGAGTGAAATGAGACAATATAGGTCAGCATGATAGGCAGCGGTCTCAGAATATCCGTGGCCTGTTCCGTTTTTTGTACGCGTCACAGCAAAGGAGAAGTTTAAAGATGGGGGGATTGAGGGAGAACAGAGAAATGGGATAGTGAATGCTTTTTACTGTGGCTAGATTTTCAACAGGGCCCAACTTCCCTTTAGACACCTCAAAGGGGGCCGATTTTCTAAATCCCTCTAAATGGGAACTGCTGGATGTTAAGCACTTATGGAAATCCGGCCATCCATGTTTGCACAGTGCTTAGTGCAACAGGCCTCTGTGCATGATGATTGGGGCCACTGTAATGGTAATAATAACTAATGGAACTGTCTAAATCGTTGCCAGGTTAATGTTTCTTTATGAATATTCGTTATACCCTACCATTTTTACACCCGTTAGGCCTTTTCTTTCAGCCAAATATGCACATGAATTCCATGAGGAGTCCAATTGGCATTAGTGAAACTTCTCGCCTGAATAAAGCTACTCATGTTCTTAAGGGCTTGTAGGCTCAGACTCTCCATTTGGAGCTAGCTTCATGTTAGCTCTGGGCTCATGACGCTTTGCAATCGTATTCTGTTTTATTAGCGGCCACACCTTCCTATTC
>NW_027059181.1:0-2000 GCF_011386835.1 Chrysemys picta bellii | reverse complement strand
GCAGTATAACCAAGGCTGGTAAAAGCCAGAGTGTAACCCACACGTGGCTGGAAGGCTGCAGTTACACACAGACACTCAGGGTATGAATTGCATACTGGAAGGCTGTTTGTGAATGGCCTGGGAGAGCTACTTCAACAAGGGCATTGTAAGGCACCCAAGATTGCAGGGTAGGAGTGACACAGACCCTCACTGGTGTGGATTGCACCATGGCATGTCACAGCACCTCTTCCCTTTCCTTACACAAAAGAGAGGGTTGAAAACATACACCTCCTCCTAATAGTCCTATCACAATCACAGCTTCGTCACACATCTCAAACTAATCCACAGATCTCCCAAACACATATCCGCCACGCAGAGCTAAGTATTGCCTTTGCCAATTTCTGTAGGTACACTGAACACACTGACTGCAGCTGACGTGTATACAAATAATTGCCACTGGCTATTGCCGCTGCCAGGAGAACCAGGGACGGTGGCACGAGCAACGTCTTTTCTCCCTTTTTGTCCTTTAATAGTGTTCGATGGAATCCTGTGGATGAGCGTGAATGGATTGTGAAGAGAGGTTAGCTGTGGGGTCGGCAGAGTGATGTTATGGGCGTTAATGGGGCATATTGGAGCCACCATAACTCTGCATTTCGTGTTTTTTCAGAAGGTTGAGTTTTGCTCAGCTCAGTGTTCTGCAAGGGAACGACATACCACCAAGCAACCTTGGCTCTGTATTAACATAGGGGGTTTTTGCCACTGAATTGTAGCTAGCCAAGGTCAACACTATACTTCCATCTTGGGTTTACCTCGACTCACTACACTGATGTAAAAAGATATTCCCTTGTCTCTACTAGAGTTTACTTTAAGATAGCTAGTAGTGCAAAGCTGTTGTAATGATGTGGTCGCTTATTGAGCACCCCCTTGTGGCTAGGGGTCACTTTACAGGCACCCTGCCCCTATTTGCCCCCACTTGCAGGCCCGTAAGCTACTCCAAATAGTAGGTTCCATGTAGTCTCAGTGGTGGTTCACAGCAGCCCTTTCTGGGGTTGGTTTAGGATCCAATACAGTCCTCAGTCACAGAACAATCCAAACAGTCCTCCACATAAAGTCCCAAAGCACAACAGTTTGTTCTTAGCTCTAGGTCAGAGCATTCAGAGCTCTTTCACTCCACCAGAAGCTGTCACTTCCCAGCCCTTTCTGGCTGGAGCTCCGTCCTCACCCCACTTCCTTCTGTTAGTATCTCCTGTTTCCTAGCGTCTTTCACTGCCCCTTCCTGCTGCCTTTCATATTTGAGTTACCGGATTCCCCTCATCTGGTATTCAAGATGTTACAGGTTATTCAGCTAAGCGTAAGCCACCCTGTTCCAGCTATGTCAGCACCGGGTATAGCCCCTAGCACGGCTTTACCTTGAACACCCAGTGTTTCAGTCCAAAGACAACAGTGCTACCAGTTGAACCTCAGCTTGCAATGAAGATGTTTGTGCACTTTGGAAGAAAGGTTGCAATCCCGTACAGGCTCCATGTTTGTTCTCATTCCGTGTGCTCATGGGGCGATTGTCCTCCATCTCATACAGCAGCCCACAGGGCAATGTTGAGAGCAGCATGGGACTGGTGCTATGTGCTTGCTCTTTGAGTTGATTTGAATGTGTTTAGATTCTTCCCAATGAAGAATAAAACCAAGCAAAAAAAACCCTTGCACATGCCGTTTTCAATACATGGCTAATTACTGCTTTGAATGCATTTTGTGATTGGTTAATTTCCAGGGGAAGTTTGATCTTCAATTAGTGCTCTCTGTTTTTAGAAAAGATCATCTGAGTGCATCTGTGCATTTTTCTATAAGCCATAGCAGAATCAAAGCTTTCTGGTTTAGAAAAGGGTTTCCATCAAGGATGGGATAAGGCTTGAGTTGAATTTTTGCCCAGATTTTAAACTTTCTTGGCCTTCTTTTAGTTTTGACAAAAGTTTGAGGGGCCGATTCAACAATGTTTAGTGACGCTCCACTGTCACAAAGTAGCTGTA
>NW_027059180.1:0-2000 GCF_011386835.1 Chrysemys picta bellii | reverse complement strand
TAGGCATAACTCAATTTGTGTGTTAACCTTTCTGATTTTGTCCTACATCTTTGTGTTATTCTTCTATACTCCTCTTTAGCAATTAGTCTGTTTCCACTTCTTGCAGGATTCCATTTTGATTTTCAGGGAATTAAAGAGCCTCTTAGTATTCTTATTTTTCCTTCTCATTGGGATACTTCACAGTTGTGCCATTAATATTGTCTCCTTGAGAAACTGCCAGCTCTCCTGAACTCCGTTATCCCTTAGATTTACTAACCTTACCTACCAGTTCTCTGAATTTGTTAAAGTCTGCTTTTTTTTGAAGTCCATTGGCCTTATTCTCTTGCGTTCCCTCCTTCCTTTCCTTACAATCATGAAATCTATCGTTTTGTGTTCTTTCCACCAAATTGCCTTCCATCTTCATATTTACAACCAATTCTTCCTTGTTGGTCAGAATTCAGTGAAAAATGGCTGTCCCCCGGGGTTACTTCCTACACTTTCTAACACAAAAAGTAGTCCCCAACACATTCTGAGAACTTACTGGAAATGCTGTGCTTTGCTGTATGCCGTATGCTTGCCTTTAATTAAAATAGAAAGATTTTTTTCCCTCTTTGCTGAGCTTTTCTGTTCCCTTTGATAATTATAGCTAGTACATACTAAAATTAAGCCACACAAGCACATCTCCAAAATAAGTGTTTGAGGCAAATTGTAACATCTCCTTGTCACTTTATGGATATTTGTGTTGTCACTCAATTTATGTTCTAATACTACATTATTACCTATTACCATAGTTGTTAAAAACCTTACTTTTGATGCCGATGAAAATGAAGAAAGACAGGGGTTTTGACATCAATACTGATATAAGAACCATATTAATGTGACAGACTATTACTTCTATATGACAGACTGTGAAGTCCTGTGTGAGCATTATAGAAAGATCAGTTAACGGCGTGCTCATCCTTCCCTTGTGACTTGGAGGTACAGGCTCCATGCTAGTGGCTGGAGATAGACAGGGAAATCGGAAAGAGGCCAGTGATTGTCATCATAAAAAGAAATGTTTCCCAGAGCGCAACACATTTGAAGGGGCTCTGAGCCAAGGTTTTCAGAAATAGGATGCTAAAATCTGATGCTTTAAGTCTGTTTAGGCACCTCATTAAGTAAGCGTGGGTGAGATTTTCAAAAGCATCTACTTGATTTAGGATCACAGGTGCTGAGTCAATGGGACTTGTGCACCTATGTTAACTAAATCTGACTAAAAGGTACACCTTAATCTTCATAATGCAGATGGACTTCTCCTACTGGGGAAGGTCCAGCTATCTCTGTATATTAGGCAGGGCCGGCTCTGGCTTTTTTGCCGCCCCAGGCAAAAAAGCCTCCCGCCGCCCCCTCCCCCCCCAGCGCGTCAGGGGAGGGCGCCGAGTCTGGCCGCGGGTCCACTCTCCCCGACCGGCCGGAGCGCCGGGGGGAGGGCGGTGAGCCTGGCCGGGGCTCCGCTCTCCCCGGCGGCCAGAGCTCCGGGGGGAGGGCGGCGAGCCTGGCCGGGGCTCCACTCTCCCCGGCGGCCAGAGTGCCAGGGGGAGGGCGGCGAGCCCGCTGCAGCTCCGCTCTCCCCAGTGGCCGGAGCCAGAGCGCCGCACCGCCCCCCCAGGTGCCGCCCCAAGCACAAGCTTGGTGGACTGGTGCCTGGAGCCGGCCCTGGTATTAGGATACACATCTAAGTGTGGGTGAAACCCATGTCCCACCATTGTCTCCAACTCAGGCAGTGAATAAACTTGTTCTGCATGTTTGATCAAGTATTTCAAGGATGTTCATGAACAAGCAACTAATAGATTAAGACTCAGAGAAGGCATCAAGACGGCTGTAAGGTTTTTCCCATTAGTCAACTGTTGCTGAATCTTTATTTTATTTTTCTGTGACTTAGTCTGATAGCATTGTTGCCAATGCCATGTGTCCCCATACATTCTGAGTCAGCTGCAGGCACAGTGTCTTTACTGGCATCTTTCATAGCGCTGCTAGCAGGA
>NW_027059179.1:0-2000 GCF_011386835.1 Chrysemys picta bellii | reverse complement strand
CTTTCCTCTGCCAGCCAGGCATTCAGTCCTCCCTCCTTGAGCTCCAGGGAGTACTTACCCCTGTTCTGTCCTGCAACTCTTCTTATATGGGCCTGCTGGGCTCTGATTGGCTGTTCATAGATTCATAGATTCTAGGACTGGAAGGGACCTCAAGAGGTCATCGAATCCAGTCCTCTGCCCTCATGGCAGGACCAAATACTGTCTAGACCATCCCTGATAGACATTTATCTAACCTACTCTTAAATATCTCCAGAGATGGAGATTCCACAACCTCCTTAGGCAATTTATTCCAGTGTTTAACTACCCTGACAGTTAGGAACTTTTTCCTAATGTCCAACCTAAACCTCCCTTGCTGCAGTTTAAGCCCATTGCTTCTTGTTCTATCCTTAGAGACTAAGGTGAACAAGTTTTCTCCCTCCTCCTTATGACACCCTGAAAACTGCTATCATGTCCCCTCTCAGTCTTCTCTTTTCCAAACTAAACAAACCCAATTCTTTCAGCCTTCCTTCATAGGTCATGTTCTCAAGACCTTTAATCATTCTTGTTGCTCTTCTCTGCACCCTCTCCAATTTCTCCACATCTTTCTTGAAATGCGGTGCCCAGAACTGGACACAATACTCCAGCTGAGGCCTAAGCAGAGCAGAGAAGAGCGGAAAAATGACTTCTCGCGTCTTGCTCACAACACACACAGCCCTACTATTATTGGCTGTTTCCTCCACGGTGTCCCTAGGGCCCCATTAACCCCCTGCATGCCAGTGTGGGGCAGACACTCCACCACAGTGAGACAGACAAGCTTTCGATCCACACAGAGCTCTTCTTCAGGTCCGGGAAAGGTACTCCCAGCATCACAGCCAAATGCAAGGTCCAACAGATACTTTAGCATATGTCGTCAGCGTATATTGCAAGGGCCCATTCAGCTCCAGTGGCCTGTTAACACCCCTGCAGTCAAGCGGCCACTCTAGCTTGAAGTTTTACTTCATAGGATTTTTTTTAAATATTTCAGAACAAAAACAAAATGTCAAAATGTTAATATTTCCAGCGAAATGGAAATGTCAACTTTCAACAAGCTCCAGTTCCTAGTCTTCCTGGACGCAGAAAAAAATGGAAAACATGGTCCCCAAAGGCTGCAACTCCAGAAGACAAAAAGAACCCAACAAGTTACTTTAAAATTTAATGATTTTAAGCAGATTTCATTTGTTTTTTGGCCCTGACACATGATATTTGACTGCTTCGGTTGGCAATATAGTCACATGGGAAATATATGGCAGAGGCAGAAAAAGATCCCTGATTTATCATCTACTGGTCCAAATCTTCCCGCCTCTTAACTTTGAGGAATACTTTGCCACCTAGAAGGCATAAACTGATTAAAGGCTAACACATTAAATCCATCACCCTCCTCCCACCAACATGCTATCTAGCCCTCAGTTGGGGTACGTCTACACTTACTTCCTGGTTCGGTGGCAGGCAATCGATCTTCTGGGATCAATCCTGGAAGTGCTCGCCGTTGACGCCGGTACTCCAGCTTGACGAGAGGAGTACGCAGCATCGACGGGGGAGCCAGCCTGCCGCGTCTGGACCCGCGGCAAGTTCGGACTAAGGTACTTCGAATTCAGCTACGTTATTAACGTAGCTAAATTTGGGTACCTTAGTCTGAAGTGGGGAGTTAGTGTGGACCAGGCCTTAGATGCAACTTGAACAAGCCAAATGAAATACATTAAACTTGCCAAATGCTCTGCACTGGTTTTCTTCAAACTTTGCTTCTCTTGTAGATCTCACCTGAAAAGTCTGTGCATTGTATTGCAATTTAATAAATGAGAGCTATGTACAATAATTCTAGTTTGTATTATATGTAGTATTAACTCAGTACTTCTGAGTGCTTTGGCTTTCAGCCTTTATGTTGTATGGTTAAAGATGGGATAGTGGTTGGGGTGGACTGGTGTTCTGTGGTACAACAGAAAATCCTGTCTTAGATACTGTGATAGACCCAGGCCAGTTGGGTA
>NW_027059178.1:0-2000 GCF_011386835.1 Chrysemys picta bellii | reverse complement strand
CAAGCTATCTTTATTATCTAGAGTGGCCCAGGATTGGGAGGGCACAAAAGCTGGTAAAAGTGACCTTTGTTGGCCCCTCACTCTCCCTGGGCTGTGAGTTCTGCACTGTCCCGAGCAGCACCGAGTCTCGCCCGTTGATTTTCCAGGAGTCTTCGGCTCTGAAGTGCCGGAGTCCTTTTGAAAACAGGAGTTACGCTCCCGAGGGACTTTAGCGCCTTTGAAAATGGTGTTCATTGTTTGCATTACAAGAGCACCTGGAAGTTCCAGTCCCACGGGGGAGGCACGGTGGGAAAAATACAGCAAAAAGATCGCCCCAGCACCTAAGAGTCTAAATCGATCCTTGATGGATTGATGCTCCCCTGCTGGAGATATTGAACATCAGCAAGACAGCAGAAAGACCTGTTTTAATTAATGGAAGAATGTTAGAGAGAGAAAAATATTCTTGCTATTTAAAGGATAGTTCTATCAGAAGTCTATTATTTTTTGTTACATTAGTCAACTTTTAAAAGATGAAGTATGCTCTTTTATTGTTTATATTACTGAAGCATCTAGGGCAGAGGGGGGCAAACATTTTGGCCTGAGGGCCGCATCCAGTTTCCAAAATTGTATGGAGGGCCGGTTAGTGGGGGCTGTGCCTCCCCAAACAACCAGGCATGGCCCGGCCCCACCCCCTATCCGATCCCTCCTGCTTCTTGCCCCCTGACGGCCCCTCTGGGACTCCTGCCCCATCCACCTCCCCCCCCATTCCCTGTCCCCTGAGAGCCCCTGGACCCCCTGCTGCCCCATCCAACCCCCCCTCCTTCCTGACTGCCCCCCGGGACTCCTGCCCCATCCAACCACCTTCTTCCTGTCCCCTGCCCCCCCCGGAACCCCTGCCCTAACTGCCCCCCGCTGCCCCATCCAACTCCCCCTCTCCTTCCTGACTGCCCCCCACCCCTGCCCCCATTCACCTCCCCTGTTCCCCGCCCTCTGACCACCCCTATCCGCACCCTTGTCCCCTGACCCCCACCCCAAACTCCCCTGCCCTCTATCCAACCCCCCCTGCTCCCTTCCCCCTTACCGTGCTGCCTGGAACACCGGTGGCTGGTGGTGCTACAGCCGCGCACCGCGCAGCACAGAGACCGGGTCAGGCCACGGCTCTGCAGCTGCGCTGCCCCAGGAGCTCACAGCCCTGCCGCCCAGAGCATTGCGACAGTGGCGGGGCGAGCTGAGGCTGTGAGTGAGGGGGAACAGCAGGGGAGGGGCCGGAGGCTAGCCTCCCGGGCCAGGAGCTCAGGGGCCAGGCAGGAGGCTCCCAAGAGCTGGATGTGGCCCGCGGGCTGTTGTTTGCCCACCTCTGATCTAGGGGCTCCTGTCATGGACCGTGACCCCATGGCGCTAGGTACTGTACAAATGAAAATGGCTCTTGCTTCAAAGAATTCACAGTCCTAGTATAGGGAAGGCAGGAATTTGGCTCTGCCACCAACCTACTATTAGGCCTTGTATAAATGGTTGCATCTCCTTTTTGAATCCCACCCTTTGTCCAACTCATTGAGTTAGGTTGTAAGATTTTTGGGCCAGGGGCTGTCTCTCATGATGTAGTTGTATAGTGCCCAGTATAATGGATTCCTGATTCAGACTGGTGTCTCTAAGGTACTCCTGTAGTCAAAATAATTTAAAAAATCAGGTTGATGCGGTCCCTTTAAAGCTGGTCTGTGTTACCGTACTTATCTCAAAATGTTCCAAACCCACCTTTTTGTACAGTTATTAAAAATCACCAGTGTCTCTGCATCAATGTGTAACAATGGCTAAGAAAACCTTGCTTCCGTGAGGACTGATCTTTCCTAGCAGTGAAAAGCGATCGATTTATTATCAACGTTACAAACAGGATGGTTGCAAGAATCACACTGGGGGAATTGACTGTATTAATAATGTTTCATTTTTTCAGCTCGATTTTTCAAAACTACAGAAAATGAGGATATTAGTTTCTAAAAACTGCACACAGTGAAAATCAGCAGTTT
>NW_027059177.1:0-2000 GCF_011386835.1 Chrysemys picta bellii | reverse complement strand
TAATAAATAGCACATTTTATCTCTGAAGCAGACGACTTCTCAAAAATTGTAGACCAGTGAAATAAGACACACATTTTTAACAGTGAGGGTAATTAACTGTTGGAACAACTTAACAAGGGTCATGGTGGATTCACCATCACTGGCAACTTTTTAAATCAATTTTTTTAAAGATCTATGCTTTAGTTCAAAAGGAATTATGTTGGGACTTTCTCTGGTCTGGAGGTCAGACAAAATAATCACAGTGGTTCCTTCTGGCATTAGAATGTATGAATTTCCATTCAAAACCATTTCTTTAGCCTGAGCCTAAAGGTCTTGTCAGATTTTTCTCCTCTAGGCAAAGAAGGCATCTCTGTCTAAATGTATTGACAAAGAGAGGCACTGTGTGTGTGTGTCTGTGTACACACAGACACTTTGCAGTATAAGGGAATTGAAATACAGGTTCAGGCACTTCAGACAGTCATTGGACCAGACTCTGATTTCACTTATACTTAATTTTGAATCAGTGTTACTTCATTGACATCCGTGGAGTTACTCCTGATTCACACACGTGTAACTGAGATCAGAATCTCGCTCCATGTGCAGATGTAATGGGGACTGTAGTAAGTAAGGCATGAAGCACCACATTGAACAATAAGGCTAAAACAAAATATTGAATAGCTCCTTATTCATATTTAATGAGAACTGTCCCTCTGTAGTGGGGCAGCCAATCAGAAAGGGCCTTTGGGAAGCCAATCAGGGCCAGGCTGAGCCCTATATAAAGCCTGCGGCACAGAGGAGAGATCAGTTTCCCCCTGACCAGCAAGGGAGGAGGACTGGCTCCTGATAGAAGGAGCGGCACCCCGGACAGAGCAGTGCTGGGCAGGGTAGCAGGGCAGTGGCAGCTCTGGCTGACCCAGCCAGACTGCAGGCCTTGAAACGAGGGCTGAGTGGGTGCTAGGGCTATGGGGAAGTGGCCCAGGTAAGGCAGGCAGTGATGGGGAGTGGAGAAAGGCAACAAGCGACTGCTGCTTGAGGGTCCCTGGGCCGGGGCCCAGAGTAGTGGGTGGGTCTGGATCCCTCCCCTTCCCCCCTTGCACTGCATCGTGCCACGAGGGAGCAGGGCCCATGGATTGCACCTTGTCCCTGAGGAAAGGGACTAGACTTTGGGGTGGCTGGTAACCATGAAGGCAGGTGTGGACTAGGACTGCTGATGTACCCCCGGAAGGGGTGGGAGAATGGAGTAGTGGGCACTGCCAGAGGGCAATGTCCTGAAGATGACACCATGGTCCAGAGAGCAACACATGTCCTGGTGGTGGAAACAACACAGCCGAACAGACAATGGGCAAGACACCACCTGCAGAGGGCGCTCCACGGCTGAATGGGCTAATTCCCAGAGCAAGCCAGCAGGAGGCGCAGCGGTGGTGACTCTGTGCTGTGTTACACACTCCTGTGGAAAAATGCATGTGACCCTGTAATTAAAGACTGCATCATAGTGCATATGCACAAAACCTCCTGTGACAGGGTGTTAGCAAGAAGTGGTATCCATGGCCTTTCAAAATCTTGGTGGAGATAAGTTGGTTAGTTAAAGATTCCACTTCCTTTTTTATTTCCTTGGTATTATACTGGCCAGGGAGATCTGAGTGTGAATATAGACAGTTCCACAGTGGCCAGGAAAAGTCCAAAGTGCTCTGTGGCATTGGAGAAAGCAACAACCCCAGCCCTGGAGACTCCCTCTGAATGGAGGAAGGATGTGCCATTGGTTGTGGGAGTCAGATGCTGAGATCAGCTCCAGGGATTAGGCCTCTCATGAAGATCTGCAGCAAGATTCTCTCCCCCCCCCCCCCCGCCCCCAAGATCATTTCAAGGACAAAGCACCCAGCCTAAAACAGAGAAAATAAATTGCTTTCTTTCCTGATTTATATATTACACTCTGATGAATAAAATGGATTCTTCTGTGGTCAACTCTCCAGCATGGGATTGATATTAAGGTATGGTAGCATGGAAGGTCCCAAACAAGATCA
>NW_027059176.1:0-2000 GCF_011386835.1 Chrysemys picta bellii | reverse complement strand
GAATTCCATTGTACTTGGCTGATACTAACAACCTGTAAGAGAGAGCTGCTGCCCTGAGAAACTCACAATCCAATTTAACAGAGGATGGGAGGGGAGTGAGAAGAACAGAAGGGAAATGACTTGCTCAAGTTAACACAAGAGGTTAGTGGCAGAGCTGGGAATAAACCCAAGGTCTTCTGACTCCCAGGTAAGTGACTTCTCCACCAGACCACACTACATCTCCAATGGCCTGCTACAGCGTCCATGTTTCACAACAATGGTAATACGGGTACAATATGTTATGTCTGGTTTACAGCAGAGACACTCTTCTTGATTTTACTTAAAGAAGTGAAGATTATTTTCCGCTTGTGTATCTCCACTTTCCATTAATAACTTGAGGGATGCTCATTTCCAACAGTTGGGCCAGGAGACGTTGCTCTCCATTAGAGAAGTCTTCCATTAGAAGTCATGCCTGACTAATCTAATTGTCTTCTGTGAGGAGATAACTGGGTCTGTGGATGAGGGGAAAGCAGTGGATGTGTTATTCCTTGACTTTAGCAAAGCTTTTGATATGGTCTCCCACAGTATTCTTGCCGGCAAGTTAAAGAAGTATGGGCTGAATGAATGGACTATAAGGTGGATAGTAAGCTTGCTAGATCGTTGGGCTCTACCTGTAGTGATCAATGGCTCCATGTTTAGTTCGCAGCCGGTTTCAAGCGGAGTGCCCCAAGGGTCGGTCCTTGGGCCAGTTTTGTTCAATATCTTCATTAATGATCTGGAGGATGGCGTGGACTGCACTCTCAGCAAATTTGCAGATGACACTAAAGTGAGGAGTGGTAGATACGCTGGAGGGTAGTGATAGGACACAGAGGGACCTAGACAAATTAGAGGATTGGGCCAAAAGAAATCTGATGATGTTCAACAAGGACAAGTGCAGAGTCCTGCACTTAGGACGGAAGAATCCCATTCACTGTTACAGACTAGGGACCGAATGGCTGGGAAGCAGTTCTGGAGAAAAGGACCTAGGGATTACAGTGGACGAGAAGCTGGATATGAGTCAACAGTGTGCCCTTGTTGCCAAGAAGGCTAACGGCATTTTGGGCTGTATAAGTAGGGGCATTGCCAGCAGATCGAGGGACATGATCATTCCCCTCTATTCGACATCGGTGAGGCCTCATCTGGAGTACTGTGTCCAGTTTGTGGCCCCACACTACATGAAGGATGTGGAAAAATTGGAAAGAGTCCAGTGGAGGGCAACAAAAATGATTAGGGGGCTGGAGCACATGAGTTATGAGGAGAGGCTGAGGGAACTGAGATTGTTTAGTCTGCAGAAGAGAAGAATGAGGGGCGATTTGATAGCTGCTTTCAACTACCTGAAAGGGGTTTCCAAAGACGATGGATCTAGACTTTCTCAGTGGTACCAGATGACAGAACAAGGAGTAATGGTCTCAAGTTGCAGTGGGGGAGGTTTAGATGGATATTAGGAAAAACTTTTTCATTAGGAGGGTGGAGAAGCACTGGAATGGGTTACCTGGGGAGGTGGTGGAATCTCCTTCCTTAGAGGTTTTTAAGGTCAGGCTTGACAAAGCCCTGGCTGGAATGATTTAGTTGGGAATTGGTCCTGCTTTGAGCAGAGGGTTGGACTAGATGACCTCCTGAGGTCCCTTCCAACCCTGATATTCTATGATTCTATATCACTGACAACAAACCTGGACAGCTGCAATTTCTCCTTTGACCTTGCTAAGATTTTTTTGCCCCTAATGCTATTTTGACTTCTGCTCCATGAAAGAGCATTATCCGCACTGCTTACCTTTGCTTCATGTCTGGCTGGATATGTGGGCACTGGCAACTCAAGGGCTATCTTTTCTATCACCAGAATGTTCAGTCTTCATTTTTTTTGTTTCTCACCAGGAAAAATGCAGCTCAGCCTTGCATGAGAGTTCAAACTCTCTTCTTCTTTCAGAAGATCTCAGTCAAAACATTGATTTGTATGGGTGCCGAATTTCCCATCCTGCAGAAGA
>NW_027059175.1:0-2000 GCF_011386835.1 Chrysemys picta bellii | reverse complement strand
TAGTTCCCCGGATCCTCCTCCTTCCCTTTTTTAAAGATGGGCACTACATTAGCCTTTTTCCAGTCATCCGGGACCTCCCCCGATCGCCATGAGTTTTGGCCTAAAGTAGAACCTGGTTGGTGCATTAGTAACTGGACCACCCCAACTCCCTCTTTGTGAGCTCTAGCCAAGGGGTTCCTATGCAGCCTCGTGGTACTTTAAAGAAGACCTCCGTTCCAAGACTTTCCAGGGATGATGGTACTTAGAGGAGATGAAGAAGCTCTGGCTCAAAGGTACCACAATGGGATGAATCAGACCCTGTGTCTTGCCGGCTGTGTATTGCCGTGGTCACCGTCAGGAGGCAAGGGGATGTGCAAATATAAATTAACGGATTCTCCCAAAATCATGGAAAGGCGATTTTCTCTACACTTGGGTAAAGGATAAAATAAAAATCACACCTTAATTTTCACTCAGACCAAAAGCAAATGAATTTCAGGGCTCTGTCTCAGTCTTCAGGAGTTAGTGTGCCAGGTGCCTTTTCTCCATAGCATTGTTCACCTGTCAGCAGACAGCTGATGGTGCCCTGGGGCCCTGATACGAAGCCTATTGAAGTCTGTGGGAGCTTTTCCATTCACTTCGAGGGTCCTTGGAGTACTCCAGCGTTTGTGCTCGGGATGGGGCTGTGGCCAGGAGCCTCCTCTTCCCTCCCTATGCAATAGCTTGCACCTCCAGGAAGTACAAGCTACACTTTTTATGCACTTGTTGTATGAGTAAGGGCTATTGCATAATGTACTGCCCACTTGTGGCCAAGAGACATTAGACCTCATACAACTATAGCACCTTTCTCCATTATTTTTTTGTGCTCCCCACATGCTCTTGGAGCTGCCATGTGGCCCCAAACTCTTTTATGAGTCATAGACTATCAGGGTTGGAAGGGATCGCAGGAGGTCATCTAGTCAAACCCCCTGCTCAAAGCAGGACCAATCCCCAGACAGATTTTTGCCCCAATCCCTAAATGGCCCCCTCAAGGATTGAAATCACAACCCTGGGTTTAATAGGCCAATGCTCAAACCACTGAGCTATCCGTCCCCCCCGCCCTTTTGTGATGCTTGAATAAACACTATTCATGGATTGGGTTTTCTCTCCATCTCCTCTGGTACAATGGATTCCCCATCAGTGAGAGTCTCACAATCATCTTTCTGGGCGACAGGATAATCTGTGCCACACTTTACACATCTGTTGGGAAGGGCACATAAAACAGAGAGGCAAATTGCTGGTCCACTGAGTGCCACAGCCCCGATGAGTCATCTTCAGTGTAATGACCTGAATCAAATATTTGGCTCTGTCTCTTTGTTTGATATTTCTCCTACTCCTGCTGCTGATTGCCAGCCTAAAATAGTGCGTGCTGAAAGACAGCAATAGCAGCTGGAGACAGGAGAATTCATCCTGTTTGTGCTAGCACACCTCTGCAGATTCCACAGCTACTTCCACGTCACAATGGGCAATCTTCGTCCACTCGCATGCCCACCTCCTCCAGGCAGGAACTCACTGCCCACATCTGATGGGAAAACAATCCAGGCCAAAATGAACATTGAGTTTGGGTGTCTTCATTTTTGGTTGCCCGCTTTAGATGCATTTAAAGAGCCTTGCATTTCGCTGTGACATTTGGAGTACCTTTCCCAGAGCTGAAGAAGAGCTCTGTGTAGCTTGAAAGCTTGTCTCTCTCACCAACAGAAGTTGGTCCAGTAAAAGAGATGACCTCAACTCTCTAATAACTCTAATGTCGCGCTGATATATTGGGACTGATACAGCTACAACTACATGGCATGCACTAAAAGAGCCGGGATTTTCAGAAAATTCTGATCACCCACTCTCTGAAAATCAAGCCCCTTTCAAGTGTCTCAAACTGGGCACCCAACATCATTAGGCACTTTTGAAAATTTTGGCCTTAGCTTGCAGCAAGTTGTTGGGTTTTTGTTTTGTAAAGCAACATATTTAAAATATCATCCAACCATAGCATA
>NW_027059174.1:0-2000 GCF_011386835.1 Chrysemys picta bellii | reverse complement strand
ATGGTAAAGTTCAGTTTTGTAAAATGTTGTTGTTGTTTTCCCCCTCATAGGCCTGGGCAACTCTTCTGACAATGCAGTAGTCAGAGCTACAAGGACATCTCCTCCAGAATTACCAACGAACCAGGAATCTGCTTTGAGACCTTTAACAACGCAAACCAGCATAGGAGTGCAGCTGAAGCACCCGGGCGGTCCAAACTTTATATACGTCAAACCCAAGGACAAAACAAAAGACTCTGGTAAAAAACAACCATTCCACCACAACTCCAGTTCCTCAGTGGCCACTACCACACCAAGCCCTGAGGAAACTGTGAGCAAAAACACCCACATTCACAAACCCAGAGCACGCACTCTAGGGGTTCTGAATGTGCGCAAACCCGGAGCATGCGCTCTAGGGGCTGCCTTTAAAAAACCAAGGACTAAAAGCTGCTGCGATGCTGAGGTATCGCAATCACACAATCAGCACTCTAGTTCCTCAGTGACCACCACCACACCAAGCCCTGGGGAAACTGTGAGCGAAAATGCCCACATTCATAAACCCGGAGCATGCGCTCTAGGGGTTGTGACTAAAAAACCAAGAACTGACAAACCATTCTCCCAAAACCATAAGCTCGTCACAGCTTCCCCATATTCTAGTATTTGGGGAGGGTTTGATGCTTCCCTCAGAAAAGTGATGGAGGCTGTATCCTCAGGTAGTCTAAAAGAACGGGATTCTAGAAAGAAATGGGAAAAATATGATGCTTTGTTCAGAACCATGCTGAAAAACATGAGGGCTGGAAAGGGTGGCTCTGAGCAGGGATGACTAGTCGTGAAAAGGGGCCTGGGTAAAAGGGGCACCCTCCAGGGTACACATCAGCTCATGTGTAAACAAAAGAGGGGACAGTGCTTGGGGGATAAACAGATGGCTGCCAAAAAGTTCCAGGCCTGGGTTGTTGTAAAAATTTTAAAAAGGGCTAAAGAGGTAATGAGGAAAAAAAACAAAAACAAAAAGAGATGCCCCCGACTGGAGGCTCTCAAACTGGCTTGTCTGAAAATGGGGAGGCGGAATCAGACTCTGGTTTAGCAAATTCCCTAGAGGGCTCTCTAGACAGGTCCCGTTCTACTCCCAATGACCCTCATGGAGGCGCCTCAGAGTCTGACTCTCAAATAGCATCTGATGTAGAAGATGCCGCTAATGATCCCGTAGAGGAACCCCCAAGTAACCCCGAAAATGCCGAGGTGTATATGGAGAGAGTTAGAAGTTGGCAATGTGAATTATCCAGATTTGGGGGGTCGGTGTATTGTGAGGAATTTCGTTTTGTCAATCTTGAGCAAATAAATTTCAGCTCAGCAGGTTGTTGAAGCCATACACCGGGGAATACAGTTAGTGCTCGATGACATTAATGGTAGAGTAGGCCCTGATGATTATGTACAGTTACGTTTAGAGAGCCGTAATTTAACTAACTCTGTTTTCGGTCAAAAGAACTAGGGATGAGCTGTCTGCTGAGGATTTCTTAAATCAGACCTCAAAGCTGCTACAGAGCAATAGAGAGTTGCATGTCGATGGGACATTGCGCCTCGTTGTGACAGCTGTAAAAACAGGGGTGGGGGCGCTCGTAGAGTTTTTTTTTAATTCTATCCTTAATAGTCAAATTATTCATTAAAAGAGACCGTGTTTAGTAGACCTGACTTACACCGGTACCAATTTGTGTTTTGCGGATGGGCTCTTGGCCGTCATGTCCGTTGGTAAACCTACGGACTTGGAATTTTTAGCGGAGGCGAGAAAGTTACATGAGAAACTGGGGTGGTCAGATCAAAAAAAGGTTATGCTCAGCGACGTAGCAAAGTGTGAACAGCATTTAGGAGTTAACATACAGGTGGTGCTGTATACGGCGAAAGGCGGCTGGGGCTTTTTTAAAACGGGGGGCACAGTGTACCCCGAGACTTATTTTATCCTGTTGCACGATGAGCATTACTATGGGGTTCTGGATGTAAAAAAGTTGTTCAGAGCGAGAAATTGTGAG
>NW_027059173.1:0-2000 GCF_011386835.1 Chrysemys picta bellii | reverse complement strand
GCCCACCAGGGTATGACTCACCCAGCATCAAATCTCTGCTAGCTGGACACTGTCTCTCATGGGGTCCACTGTTGCAGTGCGTTAGCCCTCCAGGCAAGACACAGTTCAGTCCCGCCCTTTCCAGGATGTTGGTCCCAAAATGTCAGGAGGAGCCACAGCTCAGAACAGGGTCAATCAACAATCCTTTAGCGGGACCCCACCCTTCTCTTCAGGGTGGGCTTAGTCCCCTCCTTTGAACTCCCCTCTCCATGCCTAACATCTGTTGTACGTGGAGCAGGGCAGGTCCAGTTGGCTCCACATCTCACATTAACCTTCTCCTTGCCACTGTGGGGCCTGTCTGCCATTATAGTCCCAATTGTACCAACCCATATGCACAAATTGTTTAGTTTAGGAACTGAGGCCGAGAGACATTAAGGTCAATAATGTCAACTCATTTGAGATTCCTTGGACCTGACCGCTCAGGTTCTTCACATTTTATAGCACTTTATATGTTCAAAGCACATCCACTAATAGACCAATTTGAAATTTTTCAGTGCAATCCACTCTGGTACCTGAGCAATCGAATGCAATTTACAGAAATCAGCATCATTCCATTCCGCTCTATTTCTCCATGGAATAATCTTTCCAGGAAAGTGGGAAGAGCCCCACAGTTTGAGGCCTTGGACTGGAATAAACACTCAGAAATAAACTGAAAGGAACAATCCCGTTCTGCCAGGATTAAGGATTAGGTCATTTGACATGCTTTTTTCTTTCCTCTCAGTGCTGTGACTCAGTGACTCTAAAGAAGGAACCACCAGCAAACAATGTGTCTGTAAGACTATTCCTTTCTGTCCCCACTTCCTTTCACCTTATCTCCTCACTGCTTCTATCTCCTTCCCCATGCAATCTCCTCATCCTCAAGAAGCCATCCCTCCATCTACCTGCCTCTCTAGCTCCAGCCCCAGCTCCTTCCCCCCTATACTCATCCAATGAACCTTTAACCACTGTGCCCTGAAGTATCCCACCTCCTGTTCCAGGAGCTCCTTGCATCGGGCTTCCACACGCTTTCCTCCACTGATGCTGCTTTTGCCAAGGTTTCTAATGACCTCCTCCAGGAAAATTCTCAGGATCTGTACTCTGCCATCATGCTCCTTGAACATTCTGCTGCTTTCTCAATCATCCTCGCCTCCTTCGTGTCTTGTGCTCCTTTGGCTTTTGCCAAACTGTTCTCTCTCGATTCTCCTCCTTCTTCTCTGGTCATCCCCTCAGCATCTCGCTTGGTAGCTCATCTTCTCTCAGGCCTGGTCTACACTGGGTGGGGGGGTGTCGATGTAAGATACGCAAATTCAGCTACGGGAATACTGTAGCTGAAGTCAAGATATCTTATACTGACTTACCTCCCATCCTCACGGCGCAGGATCGACGGCCGCAGCTCCCCCGTAGACTCCGCTACCGCCGCTCGCTCCGGTGCAGTTCTGGAGTCGACGGGGAACGCGTTCGGGGATCGATATATCGCGTCTTAACAAGACGTGATATATCCATTCCCAATAAATCGATCGCTCGGACATATCCTCACACTCACCATGGGAGTTTCAAAAGGCTCTGTCCTCTTTCTGTTTTACACTCTCCTGCTAGGTGAGCTCTTCCACTCAGGTGGCTTCAGTTACCATCCTTACACTGATGAGTCGCAAATCTACCTGCCTTGCCTCTATCAATCCAATCCCACATCTCTCTGTGTGTCTCTAACACCCACACCTCAATGGAGATGCTGTCCCCGAAAATTTAACATATCCCAATCTGAACTACTTATATACTCTCCCTAGATGCTGCTTTTTGCCATTTGACAACAGTGCCACCCTCCTTGCACTCAGGCACATGATCTGGAAGTCACATTTGTTTCCTCTCTACTGTGCTAGGCACTGTACAAGCACACAGTGGGAGAGAGTCCTTGCCCCCAAAGAACTTCCAATCTAGCTAGCTTAGCCCTGGTCTACACTACGAGTTTAGGTCGAATTTAGCAG
>NW_027059172.1:0-2000 GCF_011386835.1 Chrysemys picta bellii | reverse complement strand
TAGGAGTTAACATACAGGTGGTGCTGTATACGGCGAAAGGCGGCTGGGGCTTTTTTAAAACGGGGGGCACAGTGTACCCCGAGACTTATTTTATCCTGTTGCACGATGAGCATTACTATGGGGTTCTGGATGTAAAAAAGTTGTTCAGAGAGAGAAATTGTGAGTTTTGCCACACAGTGTACAGCCATGACCACTCTTGCAGGTATCGTTGCCACCTCTGCTTGAGCGTAACGTGCTCAGACGGCGTGGGCGTGCAGCAGCGGTGTCCTAGCTGTAGACTGTATTGTCGGTCCAAAGAGTGTTTAGACAGACATATCGACTGTGCATCAAAAAACCAAGTTGAATGCCTGTCTAAAACTTTGTGTGAGAAGTGTCAGTCTTGATCGGTGGTGATGTAGACGGTCACCTCTGTTTTATGGACAGCCTTAGAAAGCCCCAATCTTCAGAAAAGTATATCTTTTTTATGATTTCGAATGCACACAGGAGACCGGGTTGCACACTCCCAATTACATTTTAGCTATGTCCCTAAAGCCAGAAAAATCCTGGGAATTTAAGGGCAATGAGTGTCTTTCTGTGTTTAAGACCTTTATTGGCAAACCTACCCAACACCAGCATCGTGAGAGACCCTGACGAACTCTTGCAGTACCCGTTCTCCCCCAATTATGAGGTTTCATCCTGCGAGTTTATCGATGATGAAACAGCGTGCATGGCATGGAAGCACGCAAAAGAACGGTACTCTGTCTCTGGCAATACCAATGTTTTCATAGCCTGTTTCACCCCGCTTATGCCCGCTTAGAATTATACAGCCTCCTAGAAGGTTTGCAAGAGCGGTGCCTGTACCACGACACTGACTCGGTGATATTTGTGAAAAGGGAGGGTGACTGGAATCCCCCTTTGGGGGATTATTTAGGGGGCCTCATGAGTCAGATCCCGCCAGATCAACACATCACCAAGTTTGTGTCGGCAGGCCCGAATACCTATGGGTATAAGCTGTTGGGTGGAAAGGCCTGTATGAAAGTCAAAGGTATTACCCTAAATGTAGCAAACTGCGAAAAGATCAACTTCGACAGTTTGAAAGATCTAGTCCTGGACTATTGCACAGGTCTGCTTTGACTTCATTATTGGTAACAAAATGGTGACCGCGCCGAAGCTCCCAACTTCCCCGGGGGCGTAATATATTTTCTTTAACGGAGCCATCGGTGTAGACGTGACTGTTACTGGTACCGTCTTTTACTACCACGAGTATGAAAGGGGACACATTCATATTGACACATTTAAATAAGTTTTATTAATCGCCTGGTTTAACACAACCTTTTACAGCCACCTGTAGAAATGGATGCCATGACCCCTACCATCAGGGAGTCTCAGATGGTTCATTCTTCCATTTTGTCCTTTTCACCTTGAGATCTGTGTCTCAGACATGAGGAAAAACAGCTGACGCACAATATATTTACTCCCACAAGGCTTCCGATGTGTAAGTTCTTAAAGGCCTCTAAAAAGGCATCGTCGACCTGTTGAGAGATTTTCAGAAAAGAAACCGTGTAAACACCCTCACTGCTTGTTTTTTAATTTAAGCAACCCCCGGTTCCTATTCCATTACCCACCCCTCCTTGACCACTGCTTCTTAATCATTCATTTTACCTGAGCTCCGTCTTTTCCATTCGCTTTGTCCGCCGGTGCCTCCCCCAAGCTACGATCGCCTTCCACCTCTGAGGGGGTGGACAAAGAGAGGCCATCATGCTCATCGTGATGCCTCACGAGGGTTGCGGGGTCGGGTTACGACTTATCCATCAACATCTGGGTCAAAGGGTCCTCCTCGGAACTGTCGCTGATGTAGCGCTTTCTCCACACAAGTTCAAAGGTGCTCGGGGCTAAAACAAGTCCGAAGTTCTCACGGGGGTGGTGAAGGAGTGCATGTTTCCTCTCAGCAGCCTTTCCGTGATTTCGAAAACACGTGTCCTTGGTAAGAGATGGCCGCCTCCTCTATCTGGCCCTGGGAC
>NW_027059171.1:0-2000 GCF_011386835.1 Chrysemys picta bellii | reverse complement strand
CCCCAGTGCCCTGCTGGTGGAGATGGAGGAGGCGGAGGAGGACGTGGAGGAGACGGAGGCGGAGCAGGTGGAAGAGGAGGTGGAGGATGAGGCGGAGGATGAGGAGGAGGATGAGTCCCCTGAACAAGAGATCATGAGGGTCATCCAGGGGCACCTCCAGGGCAGAGCTGAGGTACAAAAATCCCCCAGCTGCGCTGCCCCGGAGTCTGTCCTGCTCCTTGTTCCATCCCCACCCACGCAGGGGGGTCTTGTCCCAGAGAATCCCTCACCCCCAGTGGGGGGCACTTCTCCCCTGTTACCTGGCACCCCAAAGTGGGGGTATTTGTCTCACGCAGACCAAGGTGTCCGCTCCCCGCAGACACTGTCCCAGTTACAACCCCAGTCTGCGCAGGGCGACACTGGGTTCGGGAAGCGGGGCGGCTTTCCCTGTCCAACCCCATGGGGTTCCTGAGACCTGGAGCTGCTCTAGGTGGTGTGGGGAGGTCCCTACCTAACCGTCTCTCTCTCTCCCCCTCCCCACTCCTAGTTGCTGCAGGACAGGGCCAAACAGCTCTGCTTCCTCAATGCTATCCCACGTCTGTGCTTCTTCGCACAGCAGCAGCGGCGGGACACCCTGGAGCCGCCCTTCTCAAAGGTGGCCCTCGTGGAGAGCATTGCGGTGAGTGGGACCCCGTGTCTGGCCCCTGGGACGAGGGACCCAGATATGGGAGGAAGAGTTAGTGGGGCTGGAGTGGGGAGCAGACGACAGTAGTTCCTTGCGCTGAGGGCTGGGGAGCAGGGAAGGGGGAAATTCTGACACCGATCGGGAGCTGGCAGTGGGGGAATTGTAAGGCCGGAGGGAAGGGGAGGGAGGAATTGGATGGGAGAGGGGGAAGGAAGTTTGATGTATGGGCAGAATGAGGGGCCCAGCTGGTTGGGGGTGGGGGTGACACTGGCTGTTTCTGCAGAGCACTTTGGTCTCCTCCCTGGGAAGCGCCGGTGGGTCTGCGGGGCCTGAGTCTCACATGCGATTTTATCTTCTTGGGGTCTCTCAGGAGCTGATTGAAAATCTGCCCCTGGTGCCAGAGCCAACCTCCGTCATCTCCAGCTCCATGGCCGCGGTTTGCAGCCTCAGGTACCAGGACCCTCCCATCCAGCTGCCCTAACCCTGGTGCTGATCGGGTCCGGAGCCGGGAGTCCCAGATCCTCTCTGTTCTAGATTACCCCCACCTGTGGCTGTTCGCGTCCCCCAGCAGAGGAGGTGGGAACTTCCCCTCTTTCCTGGCTGGGGGGTGATTTCACTCCCATAACGTTAGAGTGGCAGTAGGGAGGGGATCACTGCGGGGGAGGGGGGTCATGTCCCTGTCAGTGCTAGTGCCACTCCGGTGCTGCCAAGTATAACACGAGCTCCTCTCTCCTGCCAGCAAACTGAAGCCGCCGCTTGCCCTGGAGCTGGAGTCACGCCTCCTGCGGGCTCTTATGTATTCCATATTCACCATGACCACTGAGCGGTATAACCCCTACTTCGAGGTAGGTCATGATCCTACTTCTCCCGACCCAGGAGCAGGAGCCACCTCTGGTCCCTGCTCCCTCGGTTTGATGGAGCTGCTGAGAATAGGGGAGGGGTGAGCAGAGCTGGGAACAGGCCCAGGCAGGGTGTAGGGGGGACAACACAAACTCTCAAGGAGGGCCCCTTCCCTTCAGGGGGGATTGTGTTACCCCGCTGTGGCTGAACCCAGCCTTCCCTCTCCTCATTCTCTGCTCTGCTGCCTGGACTCTCCCGGGGATCCTACCTCCCACCCATTGCGGTTTGGCTGTTCCATAGTCTGCTGGGTGCCAGGCCCTGCGCAGAGAACTGCTAAGAGCAAGGATTGAAGAGGCAGCAGGCATCCGGCCCTGAACTCTTGCTAAGTGTCCCTGGAGAGATGGGAATGGCAGAGGCCAGGATGTGCCTTTTGGGTCTGGCCAGGGCTCCCCCGAGAACCCCCCTGGTCCCCTGACTGGTGTAGCCCCATGTCCCA
>NW_027059170.1:0-2000 GCF_011386835.1 Chrysemys picta bellii | reverse complement strand
AGACCCCAGATTTTAGGTCTGAGCCAACCCGAAGCCCAACCCCACTTCCTTCCTTGCCTATCCAGATTGTAAACCCAGCATGGCCTGGCCCAGCCCACCTGCAAAGTGCCACTCACCCTCCCAGAGCAGGAGAAATAATAATAGATACAGCAGTTAACGATGGAAGAAATGATGGTTCAATGCTTCTTCAACTGAGCTCTGAGTTGATCTGAGAGAACAGAGCCATGGGGAATGCTGGAAGTTGGGATCTGGGTGGCTTGCCTTTCCAGGGGATGGCCATTCTGCAGGAGTTGTGCCAATCTCATGTGCTCTGGGGGTCTGTGCTAGCAGCCCTGGTTACTGGGACAATGATTAGGTGGTTGAACATGGGCCTTTCCCCTCTAGGGGACGCTAGATCTGATGTGAGGAGGGGGAGGGAAGAGGGAACCAGCTGGTTCAGGGGATGAGGAAATGGACATGGGGCCTTTACGCTCTCGAGGGCTCTGGTTCCAGATTTTGTCATTCCCATCAGTGTGCACTGAGTTGTGGAGGCTCAGACCAACCCCCAGGTGGGCCAGAGCCCCTGTCCCAAACTCCACCAGCCCCTGAGCAGGGAGGCTGAGGGATGATTGGACCACAGAGTCCCTGCCCCTCAGAGGGGATCTGTGCAGGGATGGGGGTCATGGGGAGGGGGTGCTGTGTGCATGTGTGGCACTCTCCCTGTCCCTATACCCACTTAGCCTCCTCCCCATACCCTGCCAGCTGGCTGAGAAAACCTGTCTCTGAGGCTTGTATTGTATAATGGCCCACAAATGTCATCAATAAACCACCGATTTCCTTAGACTCCCTGTTGTGTACTGTTCTTCCTCACAGTCCACTGAGCACCATCAAGGAGGGGATTGGGGCTAGTGGGTTAGAGCACAGAGGGTGGGGGTCAGGATTCCTGGGTTCTCTCCCAAGGACTGGGAGGGGAGTGGTCTCTAGTGGTTAGAGCAGAGGGGGCTGGGAGTTAGGACTCCTGGGTGTTATCCCCTGTCTGGGGACGAGAGGGGGGTCTAAGGGTTAGAGACGTGTGAGCTGGAAGTCAAGACGCCTGGGTTCTATCTCAGACCTTGGAAGGCATTGAGGTCTAGCTGGTTAGACCGGGGAGGCTGGGAGTCAGGACTCCTGGGTTCCATATCTTTGGCGGCAGAGTGTGATCTCTGCACTTTGTCATTTGCCTCTTCAAACACCAGAGCAGCATGGACCCCCTATGTAGTCTTTGTTCCCCATTATCTCAACACAACTCCCATTGTGCCCACTCTCTCCTGCTCAGGAGCAGCTAATCAACCTCACACACCAGGGTTCTGTCTCCTGACTGAATATGCTTTAATGCACTGGGGATGGAGGAATTGCTGAGGGAGGGTCAATCCATGGATTCCCAGCTGGTTCATTAGCAGGATCCTCGTTAATGAATCGCAGGCACTAACAGGAACGGGATCCTGTGGTGTGCAGGGAGGGTTCGATTGTAATTGCTCAGCTCTTCATTCACGGCCCCCCGGGCTGGGCACGTCTACGCCTGTGGGACACATAATGAGTGGGGTTAACAGCAGCGGGGATGAGCTCAGACTAGGCGGGGGTTGGTCTACTTGTAAACAGGAGGGGAGACCTGCAGGGGAAACCAGGTGCTGCACAGGCTCAGTATGGGACGCTCACCCCTTACGGTCAGTGCTAATCTCCATGCACTAAGGGGTGCTTTTTTGCAAAGAGCGGCATGGGGGGGTCAGGAGAGGGCTGTCCTCCCACATTTAGTGCCCCCCAGTGCTGTATTCTAGCAGTAGGGGATGCTGTTCTGCTGGAGTTCCCATGTTTCCCAGCATCTGTAACCCCAGGGTCCAACATGCAAGGTTCTGTTCTGCCTTCCATAAGAAGCCCCCTGGCACACAGGATTCCCAGTGGCTATTGGCTTCTCCTTGAATCCCTGTCTTACACAGTTATCCAGAGGCTGCATCCCTCCCAAGAGCCAGCTGCATGTCATCCTT
>NW_027059169.1:0-2000 GCF_011386835.1 Chrysemys picta bellii | reverse complement strand
ATCACATCTCAAAAGATACAAAGTAAATAGCTTTAAACAAAACTCTACTATGTTTCCAAGCAGCATTTTCCTTACTTTGCCCATCTGTACATTTCAATTATTACTGATGGAAATATTTTTTGTCACTTTGTGCATGCTCAGTGAAATCGATGTTTAGCAACTTTTATCGATATATTTGAACCCTTCCAAGCCTAATATCACTGCACTACCTTGAGGATAGATATCTGGGGTAACAACAGGGGAGAGAAACTTCTGCTGGGTGGGACTGAGGGGAATCGGCAGTGCTGTGGGATGAAGGGAGCCCAGAGCTGGGATAGCAGCGACATGGGGGGGGGGGGGAGGGGGGTCAAGATTGAGGGGAATTGGCAGAGCTGTGGGGAGTGGGGGGAGCTGAGGGCTGTGAGGGGATAGCAGGGGGCTGCGGGTCTGGAGTGAGTAGATATTAGGTGAGTTATTTCCTGGGGCTAATTTACTTTATCCCCGTCCCTTTTCCTGAGGAAAGGTTAAAAACACGGGGCATTTTTATTCTTGAGAAGTGAAGACTGAGGGGGAACCCAATAACAGTCTTCCAATATGGTCAGGGCTGTTATAAAGAGGACAGTGACCAATTGTTCTCCATGTCCACTGAAGGTAGGACAAGGAGTAATGGGCTTAATCTGCAGCAAGGGTGTTTAGGTTAGATAATGGGAAAAACTTTCCATCTCTAGGAGTAGTTAAGTTCTGGAATAGGTTTCCAAAGGCCAGCCTGGAGTCCCTATCTTTGGAAGTTTTTAAAAATAAGTTGGACAAACACCTATCAGGAATGGTCTAGGTTCACTTGGTCCTGCCACAGTGCAGGGGCCTGCACTTGATGACTTCTCAAGGTCCCTTCCAGCCCCACATTTTTATAAGTCTATGATTAACCCGTTCTGGACCAGAACCCTTTTTAACACCAATAAGGACCCAGAAAAATCAGTTCTGAAGGCGTGCAAGGGACCAAAAGGATCCACATAAGACAACCAACTTAGAATAACACTATGCCACAGGAAATCTCTTCCAACCCTAACTTCAAGTTCCCGTTCTGGGCAATAAGCACCTTTGTTGATAGAAGGGCACAGAACGCTCGGTTCCAAAGAGACACTGGACCAAAATGATACACAAAATACAATAAACTGAGAATAACACTATGCCATAGAAAACTGCTTCTGAACATACCGTCAATTGCCTGTCCCTGTGAATAAACAGCTTTATTGATAAAATCGCCAAGGGCACTCTGTTCTGAAGTTGTACAGAGGGCAAAAATGATACACATAACACACTAAGAATGACACTATCCTACAGAAAATCTCTTCCAATCCCACCCGGAAGTGCCCATTTCCAGCTCTAAACCGCTTTGTGAATAAACCTTCAGAACCGAGCATTCTGGGTGGTTTTATTAATAAGGCTCTTTACGGAGCGGAGCACTTTATTGAAGGTGGGTTCTGCAGAGGTTTTTTGTAGTACGGAGTTGTTCTCAGAAAGATGTATTATGTCTATCATTTTAGTCACTAGAGGCTCTTTGGAACCGAGTATCCACGTCGGTATTATCAATAAAGCTATTTATTGCCTGGCACCAGCAAGTGAAGGTGTTTAGAAGAGGTTTTCTGTAGCGTAGCGTTGTTCTCAGTTAGTTGTGCTGTGTGTGTTATTCTGGTCTTTTGAGTGGCTTCAGAACCAAGTGCTCTGCGTCTTTTTGGTGTTAAAATGGTTCTGGCCCAGAACGGGTCAAGGACAGCAGGTTATACGTCTGTTCTCATTAGTAAACTATTGCTCTTGAGTGTCCCTATCAGTAGGTGCTGGGTTTTGCACCAATTGTATTGCTTAAAATGCCACTCCGGCTCATTCCGACTTTTCCACGGTCAACAAGGAAAGCGCCAGCAGCTTGTTTGGATCAACAGGAGAATAAACACGATGGGGATAAATGAAATTAGCCACAGGGAAAATGCCAGCAGACATCTACTCATTCCTGAACTGGAGCCCAC
>NW_027059168.1:0-2000 GCF_011386835.1 Chrysemys picta bellii | reverse complement strand
CTTTGTTCTCCAGGTGTTGATGCCATGGATAGAGAGAAAGGGAGTGATGACTTTGGACAGTTCCTCTCCTTTCTTATGGTTCCTTCTCTTCTTTGTGAGTCAACTCCAGCTAAGGGTCAGGAGGCAGGAAGTCTGTGTGGATGGGAACCCCCAACCTGTTTCTTTCTCAAGATGTAGATTTTTCACCAACTCCCTCTTTCCAGCCAAAGAATGGCAATTTACCCAAGTGATGGCCCATTTGAACTTAGCTGAGGCATTGGTTAGCGCTTTGTCTTTGGAGAGCTGGTTGATGACTGCTCTCTAGATTTGGAATATGTTTTAGTAACATCATACGGTAGGATCTTATAACATTACATACAGTGTTGCCACATATTTTACCAGGACAACAATGATAAGAAAATTATGAGTTTTTAAATGACACCTCATAAGAACATAAGAACAGCCATAGTGGATCAGACCAAAGGTCCATCTAGCCCAGTATCCTGTCTTCCGACCGTGGCCAATGCCAGATGCCCCAGAGGGAATGAACAGAACAGGTAATCATCAAGTGATCCATCCCCTGTTGCCCATTCCCAGCTCCTGGCAAACAGAGGCTAGGGACACCATCCCTGCCCATCCTGGCTAATAGCCACTGATGGACCTGTCCTCCATGAATTTATCCAGTTCTTTTTTGAACCCTGTTATAGTCACAAGGCATACTTTGTACACGATTTATCATAGTCCTATGAAAGGGGTAAACATAAGAGTACGTAGTGTCACAGCTGGGTCCCAGGGTGGCAGGTGCCCTAGGTGTCTCACCCAGATTATTTTAGAACAGGTGATGCTGTGTAGCTGAATATTGGTGGATGGATTAAGGTTAGGGTTGAGGTTAGAGGTGGAGCTGGTGTCAAGGCAAGTAGCCGGTTCAGGGCTGGGCCGTCTAGGAGATATTGTCAATGCCTGGGACGGAATTTGTCCGTGCCACCTCTGCAACTGGCTGTCTGCACTACAGCCACCTGTGCTGCACATTTCAGGGAGTGATGGAGTCTTACATGATGATGCAAAGTTATGGCTCCAACGCTGTCTATAACCCCAATTACTGCAGGAACAAGAATTTCTGCAACAAAATGCCTTTTTCGCACAGGAGCCCCCAATGCCTCAGCTCACGTCCCAGCACTGACACATTAACCCTAATACTGATACCTTAACCCTATGCCCATAGCCCTAACCCTAATACTGACATCTTAACCCTATCCCTATAGCCCTAACCCCAACACTAACATTGTAACCTTATGTCCATAGCCCTAACCCTAGCACTCACCTTAACCCTATGCCCATAACCCTAACCCTAATTCTGGCACCTTAACCCTATCCCCATAGCCCTGACACTGAAACTGTAACACTGCCCCGGTAGCTTTAACAGTTATACTCCATCCATACCCCTTACAATACAAACCTATCCTTAACCCACCCCACGGCTAGTGCCCGAATCCTATCGCTTGATCCTGTCCCTCAACCCTTATACTAACACCTTAAGTCTCACCCTAGTATGCGCCTCTTATACAATAACCCTATGACCCTATTACCTTACCCAACATCCCAGCCCTCTCCCTCTGGGTGTGAGGCTGGGAACAGACATGCTGGGGTTATGCAGCAGGAATATGCTGCTGAGAGAAGAGCTGAGAACAGGAACACTTGATGCACAGTCTGAGAAATGGGGGGCTGGAAGGAACCCCCAAAAGTCATCCAGTCCAGCAGCTCCTTGCACTGAGGCAGGGCCTAGTAAACCTAGACCTCCCAGCCAAGGGTTTGTCCAACCTAGCCTTAACCACCCCCATAGCCCAGCCTCTCCAGTGCTGGGAAGAGGGACGGGAACGACAGTGGCATGGAGGGAGGGAGCAGCTCACATATTTTGTCACTGGCTGTGTTCATCTCCCCGGGGTGAGGACATCTCACTGAGATGCTAATGCCAGCGCAAACCTGTCTGAGCCTGCTACACTTTCCACATCCTCCCGTGCTGA